>NC_048568.1:35015000-35045000 GCF_013265735.2 Oncorhynchus mykiss
GAACACCTGCTATTTCCATGACAGACTGACCAGGTGAAGCTATGATCCCTTATCGATGTCACTTGTTTAATCTACTTCAATCAGTGTAGATGAAGGGGAGGAGAAAGGTTAAAGAAGGATTTTTAAGCCTTGAGACAATTGAGACACGGTTTATGTACAGCATGTACACCTCTCAGAGGGTGAATGGATGGGCATGGCAAAATGTTTAAGGGCCTTTGAAATGGGTATGGTATGCCAGGCACACCGGTTTGTGCCAAGAACAGCAACGCTGCTGGGGTTTCACACTCAACAGTTTTCCTGACTGTTTTACACTTCCCCTATGAAGCTGACAGTTTTACACTTCCCCTATAAAACTGACTGTTTTACACTTCCCCTATGAAGCTGACAGTTTTACACTTCCCCTATAAAGTTGACTGTTTTACACTTCCCTATAAAGCTGACTGTTTTACACTTCCCTATAAAGCTGACTGTTTTACACTTCCCTATAAAGCGGACAGTTTTACACTTCCCTATAAAGCTGACAGTTTTACACTTCCCTATAAAACTGACTGTTTTACACTTCCCTATAAATCTGACTGTTTTACACTTCCCTATAAATCTGACTGTTTTACACTTCCCCTATGAAGCTGACTGTTTTACACTTCCCCTATAAAGCTGACTGTTTTACACTTCCCTATAAAGCTGACTGTTTTACACTTCCCCTATAAAGTTGACTGTTTTACACTTCCCCTATAAAACTGACTGTTTTACACTTCCCCTATAAAGCTGACTGTTTTACACTTCCCTATAAAGCTGACTGTTTTACACTTCCCTATTAAGCTGACAGTTTTACACTTCCCCTATGAAGCTGACAGTGTTACACTTCCCTATAAAGCTGACAGTTTTAGACTTCCCTATAAAGCGGACAGTTTTACACTTCCCTATGAAGCTGACAGTTTTACACTTCCCCTATAAAACTGATTGTGTTACACTTCCCTATAAAGCTGACAGTTTTACACTTCCCTATAAAGCTGACAGTTTTACACTTCCCTATAAAGCTGACAGTTTTACACTTCCCTATAAAGCTGACTGTTTTACACTTCCCCTATAAAGCTGACTGTTTTACACTTCCCTATAAAGCTGACAGTTTTACACTTCCCCTATGAAGCTGATTGTGTTACACTTCCCTATAAAGCTGACAGTTTTACACTTCCCTATAAAGCGGACAGTTTTACACTTCCCTATAAAGCTGACAGTTTTACACTTCCCTATAAAGCGGACAGTTTTACACTTCCCCTATAAAACGGACTGTTTTACACTTCCCCTATAAAACGGACTGTTTTACACTTCCCTATAAAGCTGACAGTTTTACATTTCCCTATAAAGCTGACAGTTTTACACTTCCCTATAAAGCTGACAGTTTTACACTTCCCTATAAAGCTGACAGTTTTACACTTCCCCTATAAAGCTGACAGTTTTACACTTCCCTATAAAGCTGACAGTTTTACACTTCCCTATAACACTGACAGTTTTACACTTCCCTATAAAGCTGACAGTTTTACACTTCCCCTATAAAACTGACTGTTTTACACTTCCCCTATAAAACTGACTGTTTTACACTTCCCCTATAAAACTGACTGTTTTACACTTCCCTATAAAACTGACTGTTTTACACTTCCCTATAAAACTGACTGTTTTACACTTCCCCTATAAAACTGACTGTTTTACACTTCCCTATGAAGCTGACAGTTTTACACTTCCCTATAAAGCGGACAGTTTTACACTTCCCCTATAAAACTGACTGTTTTACACTTCCCCTATAAAACTGACTGTTTTACACTTCCCTATAAAGCTGACTGTTTTACACTTCCCCTATAAAACTGACTGTTTTACACTTCCCTATAAAACTGACTATTTTACACTTCCCCTATGAAGCTGATTGTGTTACACTTCCCTATAAAGCTGACAGTTTTAGACTTCCCTATAAAGCGGACAGTTTTATACTTCCCTATAAAGCTGACAGTTTTACACTTCCCTATAAAACTGACTGTTTTACACTTCCCCTATAAAACGGACTGTTTTACACTTCCCTATAAAACTGACTGTTTTACACTTCCCCTATGAAGCTGATTGTGTTACACTTCCCTATAAAGCTGACAGTTTTAGACTTCCCTATAAAGCGGACAGTTTTATACTTCCCTATAAAGCTGACTGTTTTACACTTCCCCTATAAAACTGACTGTTTTACACTTCCCTATAAAACTGACTATTTTACACTTCCCCTATGAAGCTGATTGTGTTACACTTCCCTATAAAGCTGACAGTTTTAGACTTCCCTATAAAGCGGACAGTTTTATACTTCCCTATAAAGCTGACAGTTTTACACTTCCCTATAAAACTGACTGTTTTACACTTCCCCTATAAAACGGACTGTTTTACACTTCCCTATAAAACTGACTGTTTTACACTTCCCCTATGAAGCTGATTGTGTTACACTTCCCTATAAAGCTGACAGTTTTAGACTTCCCTATAAAGCGGACAGTTTTATACTTCCCTATAAAGCTGACAGTTTTACACTTCCCTATAAAACTTGAGATCTTGGACTACCTCATATGAAGATGTATTACTGGGCTGCACAACTGCGTTCACTTAAACAATGGACAGTAGACTATACTTGTGCATAGAGGACTATCGAAACCATACATGTAATATCATATTATCGTAAATATATTCTCTACTTCGGGTCCAAGGTGTTGAAGAAAAAAGCAAACAAATTTCATTTGTGTTTGGGAAAATGTACATCAATTCATGTGGTGGAAAAAAAACTATATCCCCAGGCACCCCGATTTGTAATATCCCCACCTTACCTCCAGTGTTTAATGACAACACCTTAAGTCCTGGTTCCAAGTGGCATTGTGAAGTTTGAGCATGTGTACTATGATGGCTCATTCAAGTATTTACAACAAAGATTTGGATTATCCAGGGCTGGTTTATTAAAATGTGTACGACTCAAAAATCATATTCAATCGCTTACATTTGACATTTAAATCTCAGTTATTTACTCTGTGCTCTTATCTAGAGCGACTTCCAGATTCATCTTACAGTTTTGTCTGAATGCTTAAACACTAACAGTGATTCTTGAAGCACCATCTCTGAAACCATTAACACTTGTAGCCAATTCATTTACCAAGTGTGCCAGACTGAATGCACGTTCTCTGGTTTACACTCAGGTTGTAATGTTATAATATACTTTTTGCAAAACTGTAAATACAATTCACTGCTTTACACAATTTAATAACACACTTCTAGCAAAACAGTAAACATTGGTCTCTACATTGCTGCACTATTTCGCCAATTGCCTTTCCACATTGACTGACGTGAAAACACTTTTAGATAATGAGTTGACTTACAAATCAGAGCTTGAGCACTATAAATAGGCCACAGGTAAACATTTGGTTTGGACAACAATGGAGGCCAATATTGGACAGAGAGTAAGAGGGGTGAGAACTAGAGGAGGATGATGAGAAGGAAGAGGTGAAGTAGGACGGGGGAGAAGGAGAGGACGGGGAAGATGACGAGGAAGAGGAACACAATAACTGATGACATCAGAGCGACTATGGTTGACCACGTTGTCAACCATGGGATGAGCATGAGGGAGGCTGGGTAACGGGTTCAACCAAATCTGAGCCGCTATACTGTTGCAGGTATCATTAGGACATTTCTAAATGAGAACCGGTAAGTAACTGTAAGGGCTGTAGTCTTACTGGTACAGTAATATGTACTGTACTTTCATAATGAGAAGGATCTATCACTAAAACCATTCAAATGTTTTTACAGAACTGCAAGAAAACCAGCATCTGGTGGAAGAGGTTGACTGTTCACCCCAGAGCAGGGGACCCACATTGTAAATATGGTCATTGCAAATAACTGCATTAGACTCAGAGAACTGCAGGACCACATAATGGATGTTCATACCTGCTCCTGTACTGACCAAAAATATAAACGCAACACGCAACAATTCCAACGATTTGACTGAGTTACAGTTCATATAAACAAGTCAGTCAATTGAAATAAATTCATGAGGTCCCTGTGGATTTCACCTGACTGGGCAGGGGTGCAGCCATGAGTGGCCATAGGCCCAACCACTTGGGAGCAAGGCCCAACCACTGGCGAGCCAGGCCCAGCCAATCATCAGCTGTCCGTGTGACTGGTCTCAGATGATCCAGCAGGTGAAGAAGCCAGATCTGGAGGTCCTGGGCTGGCGTGGTTACACGTGGTCTGCGGTTGTGAGGACCTCATTACATATGCTGTGTTCCTGTAATAAACTGACACCATTCTGGGATAATGTATGTGCCATCATTTCATTATGTCTAGGAATGTATATCCATCCATCTCCATGATTATGTCTGTTGGGAAATGTTAATATTGGTGATCAATATCAGAGAAAGTTTTGTAATCTAGGTCTAATTTCTGCCCCAAAAAGCTTTGAGCCATCAATTGGAAAGGCTCATATTCACCCTCAATAACAAACTGGAGGACTTAACTATGGAGTTACATCTCACTAGACTCTGTGCACTATGAGGTCAGGCAGGAGTTTGGAGGCCGTATGTATGGTGCGGAGATGGTGGTTGGGAACAGCGGCTACTTGTTCTGCGTTTGTCTGTTAAATAAAAATAAATAATCTCTCTGCCATCCACTCTCTGTTATGGATTATTCAAATGACTGATCCCTCATCTCAGGAATTAGGTGCTAGAGTGGTTGATGTCTGGGCCTATAAATTGCCTAAATTGGATAACACATTCTAGTCCAGTGCATCTCTGTGATATACTGACACCTCGTGTGTCATAATGCACCATTACTTCCTTCTGAGCCAGGAAGTGGTTGGCATCTCAAACGGCACTCCTGTCCCTACATTGTGCGCTACTATTGATCAGAGCCCTAATGATCCAAGGTCAAAAGTTGTGCATTACATAGGAAAAATTTTGCTATTTGGGACACAGGCCAATGAGAGCAGTGAGAGCTGCATGTGTCACCCAGCAACATTAAAGCCATAGAACCTTGCAGGGAAATGACGTGGCATGTTAGTCAGGGAAATTATGTGGCGTGTTAGTCAGGGAAATGATGTGACATGTTAGTCAGGGAAATGATGTGGCGTGTTAGTCAGGGAAATGATGTGACATGTTAGTCAGGGAAATGATGTGACATGTTAGTCAGGGAAATGATGTGGCGTGTTAGTCAGGGAAATGATGTGACATGTTAGTCAGGGAAATGATGTGGCATGTTAGTCAGGGAAATGATGTGACATGTTAGTCAGGGAAATTATGTGGCATGTTAGTCAGGGAAATGACGTGGCATGTTAGTCAGGCAGTAAAACCTCACGGTCTGGAAAACAACTTTCTTTCACACTGTACTGTTCATTTATTCAGACCTAGCAGTTAGAGGTTAGAGTCGAGTAGAGCCTTCTAGCAGTTAGAGGTTAGAGTCGAGTAGAGCCTTCTAGCAGTTAGAGGTTAGAGTCGAGTAGAGCCTTCTAGCAGTTAGAGGTTAGAGTCGAGTAGAGCCTTCTAGCAGTTAGAGGTTAGAGTCGAGTAGAGCCTTCTAGCAGTTAGAGGTTAGAGTCGAGTAGAGCCCTCTAGCAGTTAGAGGGTAGAGTCGAGTAGAGCCTTCTAGCAGTTAGAGGTTAGAGTCGAGTAGAGCCCTCTAGCAGTTAGAGGTTAGAGTCGTGTAGAGCCCTCTAGCAGTTAGCGGTTAGAGTCGAGTAGAGCCTTCTAGCAGTTAGAGGTTAGAGTCGAGTAGAGCCTTCTAGCAGTTAGAGGTTAGAGTCGAGTAGAGCCCTCTAGCAGTTAGAGGTTAGAGTCGAGTAGAGCCCTCTAGCAGTTAGAGGTTAGAGTCGAGTAGAGCCCTCTAGCAGTTAGAGGTTAGAGTCGAGTAGAGCCTTCTAGCAGTTAGAGGTTAGAGTCCAGTAGAGCCCTCTAGCAGTAAGATATTACAGTTAAGTAGAGCCCCATAGAAGTAAGAAATTACAGTCCAGCACATTGGGTATCTGCTTGAGTGTCTCTCCCTGTGTCTGCGTGTGTACGTGAGTGTGTGTGCTATTGTGTATGTGTGTTTGTGTGTGCGTGTTTGGGTGTGTGTGCTTGCATGTGTGTGCTTGCATGTGCGTGTGTGTGCCATCCATCAAGGGAAAACAGAACGGACAATGAATGACATTGACAAGCGGCAATGTGTAGTACATCGCTCCTTCTCTTTCTCTCTATTTCCCTCCCTCCCTCTCTCTCTCTCTCTCTCTCTCTCTCTGTGCATGCTGGGAGTGTTTGGTGCATGCTGGGAATTGTATGAGCGAAGGAGTGCGTGTGTTGTGTAGAGTTAGATATGCAGAACTTTCTTTCGGTTTTCTATTTCTTGTTTGTTGTTCTTATTTCTATTTTTTGGTTTTCTTCTGTGCATGATTAAGATTATTATTTTTGTTGTGGTAGAATTAAGTATTTTGTTTGTCGTATTGAAATGACCCTGATTTTGGCGGGGATGGCAGCCCGAATGGGGATGCTGTCCCTGTCACTTCGGCACGGCTTTAGGTGTGTTACTGAAGCTGCTGTCACGATGGAGGAGTTTCTGGTCGCCGTAGGATACGAGAATGTTGCTTATGCATCCCGGATGAATAAACCGGTGGTGATATTTCTTAAAGAAGAGTGTCTTGTAGATCGGATGGTTGAGCATGGTGTACTTCTTAAAGAAGAGTGTCTTGTTGATCGGATGGTTGAGCATGGTGTACTTCTTAAAGAAGAGTGTCTTGTAGATCGGATGGTTGAGCATGGTGTACTTCTTAAAGAAGAGTGTCTTGTTGATCGGATGGTTGAGCATGGTGTACTTCTTAAAGAAGAGTGTCTTGTTGATCGGATGGTTGAGCATGGTGTACTTCTTAAAGAAGAGTGTCTTATAGATCGTATGGTTGAGCATGGTGTACTTCTTAAAGAATAGTGTCTTGTTGATCGTATGGTTGTGCATGGTGTACTTCTTAAAGAAGAGTGTCTTGTTGATTGGATGGTTGAGCATGGCGTACTTCTTAAAGAAGAGTGTCTTGTTGATCGGATGATTGAGCATGGCGTACTTCTTAAAGAAGATCGCCTTGTTGATCAGATGGTTGAGCATGGTGTACTTCTTAAAGAAGAGTGTCTTGTTGATCGGATGGTTGAGCATGGTATACTTCTTAAAGGAATGTTTATTCAAGTTATGCCGCTTTTTTCTCCGTCAACAAGGGTAACGATTTCAAATGTACTACCGTTTATTCCAAATGAGCTATTGGAGCGCGAGTTATTGCGCTTTGGGAAGTTCGCCAGTTCAATTAAGGTTGTCCCATTGGGTTGCAAACACCCGGCGTTGAAACGGAGACAGGTGTTTATGTTTTTGGACTCACCGGAGCAGACTTTAGAGTTATCGTTTAAAATCACGTATGACAATAGACTGTATATGGCTTTTGCTAGTAGTCAACTGGTAGTCAACTGTGTTTTGAGTGTGGGGATATTGGTCATAAGCGACATGCTTGCCTGAAAAGGGAGAAGGCCGAGGCAGGGGCGCAGGTGGTCTTCGTAACGCCTGGGCCCACTGATGTAGGGAGAGGTGGGCCGACAGTGGTATAGCAGCCACAAGCACCTGTTGCTGAGGAACAAGTTATCCGTGTTGAGGGCACGGAGTTGCAACTTGCATTAGAGGGAAATGTTATGCAGCAGAAAAATATTGTTGTAGAAGGTAAGGATGGATCTGAAGAGCCAGTTCTTCAGACTGGTGAGCAGGTGCCCAGTACGAGTGCTGGGGTAAAGGAGGGGGTTCATGTGGAGCTAGGCTCCCAGGTAGTGGAGGAGGTGCCCAGTACGAGTGCTGGGGTAAAGGAGGGGATTCATGTGGAGATGCCCACTATGAGTAATGGGGTTCAGGTGGGGCTAGTCTCCCAGGTAGTGGAGGAGATGCCTGGTACGAGTGATGGGGTGCAATTGGGGAGTGTTGAAAGGGATGTGGCAGAGGGGAGTCAGTTGTCTGTGGCCTCAGCTGAGGATCAGGAGAAGGATATGGATACCTCATTTGGTATGATAGCAGCTGGTGACGACTCAATTTCCGATCTAGAGGAGGTAAATGGGTTTCTGGATCAGACTTTTGGGAAATCTGTCAAATTGGCAGATTATTTTGATGTTGATAAGTTTGTGAGGTCAGCTGTGATGTTACAGAAGACGGTGGGGTTAGACCAATTGAGTGAGAAGAAGTGGTTTAAGAGGAATAAGAGGGCTTGGGTATTAGAAGTAATAAAACAGAAAAGGCTTAATGTAGTTTTCCTACAGGAGACACATAGTGATGAGGAAAATGAGGTTGACTGGGGTATGTGGTGGGAGGGGCAGCATATACTCAGTCATGGTGCTAATTTCAGGGTTGGGTTGGCAAACTTGTTTTCCTCAGGTTTAGGGGTGACTGTGGTATCTACAACAGAGATTGTCAAGGGTCGGGTTTCATTGGTCAAGGTGGATGTTATGTTTTTTAAATGTATTTCTTAAAATGTTTAAGCTCTTAATGAGGGTACAGAGCGTATTGCTGTATTTGATCAAATAAAGGAAACCTTAAGACAGTGTGATCAACAGGGCTGTATGGTTTTAGGGGGGGACTGGAACTGTACAGTGGATTTTACTGTTGATCGCACCGCTGAAGAACCTCACCTGCGGTCAGCCACTTGCCTGTCTGGCCTATAAACTGAGTTTGAGCTTTCTGATGTGTGTAGAGTAAGGAATGCAAAAGTTAGGCAGTACAAATGGCTAAAAATGAATGAAGGTCGTGTCAGTGCAGCAAGGTTAGACAGGTTGTATGTATCTGAGCAATACTGTAGTAGGGTTGGAAGGTTAGACAAGTTGTATGTATCTGAGCAATACTGTAGTAGGGTTGGAAGGTTAGACAGGTTGTATGTATCTGAGAAATACGGTAGTAGGGTTGGAAAGTGTGCCATTACTCCTGTGGGTTTCTCTGATCATCATATTGTTACTGTTGATATTCACTTGTCCTGTCCACGAAGGTCATCACCTTACTGGTATTTTAATGTTAAATTGTTACATGATGTCATGTTTTGTGACAGGTTTTTGTTGTTTTGGGAAAAATTGAGGTTTATAAAAGGGAATTTTGAGTCCTTGAGACAATGGTGGGAGGTTGGGAAGGCCCAAATACAAGTATTTTGTCATCAGTATACTGCTCTGTCTCAAAATTGAAGTTAAAGAGACTATCAAGGCCCTTGAACAGGACATCAAGTCTATTGATTTGAAGCTGCTCACTCAGAACGACCCTGAACTAGTCATGAACTTACAGGACCAGAGACATGAACTGAGGTGGTTTCCGCATGAAAGAGTGAAGGGTGCCTTGATTAGGTCTCGTTTCTTACAAATTCTCATAAAATAGATTAAGGGAATTCAATTAATGAATACATATTGGTATAATTAAATTACAGTAACAGCGGAGGATTGTGACTCTCTGTGTACTGAACAGTTGTTACATGGTCTTCCTCAATTGGGATCTGAGCAGAGAGTTGCATTGGACTCTGACATTACACTGCAAGAGCTGTCCACAGCAGATATGCAGCTCTCAACAGGCCGAGCCCCTGGCATCGATAGTTTACCATCTTAGTTACATAAGCACTTTGGGGGGTCTATTGGGGAGGATTTTTATGAAGTGGTGTGTGAATCTTGTCATGAGGGTTCTCTCCCTGTATCCTGTCAACGTGCGGTCACTGTTACCAAAAAAGGGGGATTTGGCTTTCATAAAAAAATTGGAGACCTGTTGCTTTGCTGTGCGCAGAATACAAAATTGTTTCTAAATGTCTCTCAAACAGGTTGAAAGAGTATCTGGGATTGTTGGTCCACAAGGACCAGTTCTACTGTGTACCTAATCAATCTATCGTTGATAACTTGTTTCTGATAAGAGATGTTTTAGACATTTGTAAACTGTCTGATGTAAATGTGGGTTTACTTTCTTTGGATAAGGAGAAGGCTCTTGATCGTGTGGACAGCCAGTACTTGTTTAAAATGATGAAAGCCTTGGGGATGTTTGGGGATGTTTTTTTGTCTTGGATGAATTTACTGTATACTGGGGCCTCGTGTATGGTGAAGGTGGGTGGTGGTTTGAGTTGCCCCATCCCTGTCCAAAGGGGCATCAGGCAAGGATGCCCAACTTCAGGGCAGTTATATAGTCTGGTGATTGAACCAATGCTTTATTTTTTAAGAGCGAAGCTTACTAGTTTCTCTGTGAGGGGTGTAATGAATGGTCCCACGATAGCACTGTCTGTGTATGCAGATGACGTGCTAGTTTTTATTACAAGGGGTGAGGATGTTAAGGTTCTCTCAAATGCTTTAAAGGTGTATGAGGGGGCCTCCTCAGCTAGAGTCAATTGGGGAAAGAATGAAGTGCTGTGCTAAGGTCAGCTTCAGATGGGGTCCGCTCCACGGTTACCAGGGGGGCTTCAGTGGGGCAGAGATGGGAGAATACTTTTTTTTTCTTTCTAGTCTTCGATGTCTTTCAGAAAAAGACCTGGGAGGGTGTATAGGAGAAGGTGTGAGCCAGACTGTCAAGATGGAAATGGGTGCTGCCCCAGCTGTCTTATAGGGGAAGGGTACTGGTAGCTAATAATCTTGCTGCCTCTACCCTGTGGCACAGACTAATGATTTTGCAGCCATCAAAGGGTCTGATACAAGAGCTTCAGAGGACCCTTGTCAATTTCTTCTGGTCTGGACAACACTGTATTAAAGCTGCAGCCCTGTACCTGCCACTGCACGAGGGTGGGCAAGGCCTGGTGGACATTTCCTCTAGGATCATGGCTTTCCGGCTTCAAGCAGCCCCGAGACTGTTGTACAGTGACGGTTCTAGCTGGGTCGACACAGCCTAAACACTGATGAGAAGAGCGGGCTGTTTGGGCTTAGATAAGCACCTTTTCCTCTTAAAGCTGGAGGGTGGTGAGTTGCCTGGCCTGACTCCATTTTATGAATCTGTTATGCAGGCTTGGAGGGTTCTTGTCAAGTCCCGTAAGGCCTGCACGCCACCAGGGATGTGGCTTTTTGAAGAGCCTCTTTTTTTGTGTTTTTTTTGTTGCCATCCAGTCCCGTGTTCTGGGTTCAGCCAGCCTGCGTTCATGTCTGCTAGGCGTGGGGTGTACCAAGCTGGGTCATCTGATGCGGAGCAGGAGCAGATCGTTGGAGGAGCTGGGAGAAAGAGCGGGGATCCGATCATCTCGCCTACTGAGGAAGGTCGTCGCTGAGGTCTGTGACTCCTTGCCAGTGCTTCATCTGCATTATGTGACTGACACTTCCAAATCTGATCAGTGGAAGGAGGGTCTGGATTATGTGTTCCCTGCACTGATTGTTAGTGCTGCGATGGGGGCATTTGAGGAGGACGTGGGGATGCTGCTTTCCTTCGATACCCCGGAGCTGGGGGAGTTCAAGGAGGTGGGAAAGAAGGCCATGTACAGAATATGTGTAAAGGTGCCTCTTCCCTGGAAGGGGTAAAATCGACGAGGTGGGCGGGTGTGCTTGGTCCAGGTGCCTCCCCAAAAGGCTGTTGGCGATCATTATACAAACTGCCTATTGATAAGAGGACAGCTGACCTCCAATGGAGGATAATACATGGAGCTATAGCCACCAACATGCATCTGGTACACCTGGACCCTACTGTTGGGGAGGGGTGTCCATTCTGTGCTGAGTCTGAATCTCTGGCACATCTGTTTTTACTGTGTCCCAGGTTGGTCGGGATGATTGACCTGATCACTAATTGGTTCTCAGCATTGGGAGAGGTTTTCTCTTCCCAACTGTATATATTTGGGCCAAAGTACATGTATAGTCAAAAGGGTGTAGCTTAATTTGTATTAGGGGCAGCAAAATTAGCGATATGGAAGACCCGAAAGCACAGTATTCGGGGACAGGGGTCTGTGGATGTGGTGGGAATGCTGGAGGGAATGTTGGCAGCAAGACTAAGGGTGGAGTTTGCCTATTATAAACTTGTCAACAATATTGATCTGTTTTTGAGTATATGGGGTTTTCAGAGGTTGTTGTGTTTAGTTACTGTGGAGGAGGAATTGGAGTTGTGTTTTTAATTGATGTGTAACTATGGTTTTGTATGAGTATTTATTGTGTGGTGGGCTCCCAGACCCAATAAAGATTATTTACACAAAAAAAATCTCTCTCTCTCTCTCTCTCTCTCTCTCACTCTCTCTCTCTCTCTCTCTCTCTCTCCTCTATCTCGCTCTGTCTCTCTCTTTCGCTCTCTCTATTTCTCTCCCTCCCTCCCTCCCTCTCCCTGCCTGGGACACAGAGGCTGATAACAGATTTGTCTCTAATTGCTGAGAGGGATGCTCTGGCAGTGTCTCTGTCTCCTCTCCCCCGCTCCCTCTCCTTCTGGCCCTACCACTAGCTAACGACTCCAGAGCGCCAATCACAGCACCTAATTAATGGCCTTATCACCCACAATCAGCATGCAGCAGGGAGAGGAAGAGAGGGGAGATGGAGGGACAGGGAGAAGAAGAGAGGGGCGATGGAGGGACAGGGAGAGGAAGACAGGGGAGATGGAGGGACAGGGATAGGAAGACAGGGGAGATGGAGGGACAGGGAGAGGAAGACAGGGGAGATGAAGGGACAGGGAGAGGAAGAGAGGGGAGATGGAGGGACATGAAGAGAGGGGAGATGGAGGGACATGAAGAGAGGGGAGATGGAGGGACAGGGAGAGGAAGAGAGGGGAGATGGAGGGACAGGGAGAAGAAGAGAGGGGAGATTGAGGGACAGGGAGAGGAAGACAGGGGAGATGGAGGGACAGGGAGAGGAAGAGAGGGGAGATGGAGGGACAGGGAGAAGAAGAGAGGGGAGATGGAGGGACAGGGAGAGGAAGACAGGGGAGATGGAGGGACCGGCAGGGGAAGAGAGGGGAGATGGAGGGACAGGGAGAGGAAGAGAGGGGAGATGGAGGGACATGAAGAGAGGGGAGATGGAGGGACATGAAGAGAGGGGAGATGGAGGGAGATGAAGAGAGGGGAGATGGAGGGACAGGGAGAGGAAGACAGGGGAGATGGAGGGACGGGGAGAGGAAGACAGGGGAGATGGAGGGACAGGGAGAGGAAGAGAGGGGAGATGGAGGGACATGAAGGGGAGGGGAGAGAGGGGAGATGGAACGACAGGGAGAGAGGGGAGATGGGGTAATAGGGAGAGGAAGAGAGAGGAGAGAGAGATAGTGGGCTGGAGAGAGAGATAGTGGGCTGGAGAGAGGGAGAGTGGGCAGGAGAGATAGATAGTGGACTGGAGAGAGAGATAGTGGGCTGGAGAGAGAGATAGTGGGCTGGAGGAATAATAGGAAGGAAGGTGGGAGGAAGGACGGTGGGAGGAAGGACGGTGGGAGGAAGGACGGTGGGAGGAAGGAAGGTGGGAGGAAGGACGGTGGGAGGAAGGACGGTGGGAGGAAGGACGGTGGGAGGAAGGACGGTGGGAGGAAGGAAGGTGGGAGGAAGGACGGTGGGAGGAAGGAAGGTGAGGAATGTGATAGCGATGACGGTGAGTGGAATGAGGGTGGAGAGAGAGAGCGAGAGAGAAAGATAAAGATAGGTAGAGAGGAGAGATGGAGAGAGAGACAGAGAGAGACATACAGAGAGAGAGAGATAAACATTGTCACAGAGAGACAGCCAGCAAGAAAGAAAGAGCGAGAGAGAGCTAAATACTGAGATGGCTTGAGAGAGAGAGAGAGAGCGAGAGCGAGAGAGCGAGAGAGAGAGAGAGAGAGAGAGAGAGAGAGAGAGAGAGAGAGAGAGAGAGACAATGAGGTAACGAGAGAGAAATATAGAGATAGAAAGATGGGGCTAGGGAACTTCAGTCTATCTCCTGTGTACTGCCCACACTTTCTGTGCACCTCTTCAGAATCAACTGAAGATATTACCATGCAGCCAGCATTCCATCATTAGGATTTAATAATTTCATCTTCCTCCTCCAGTGGCTTTATCCCTTGGCCTCTCAGTTCTTCTCTGCAGCACAGCCCCGGTGAATAATTAATAATTAACCACAGCCGTGAGCGGTGAGATGAGCAACACACACACACACACACACACACACACACACACACACACACACACGGACAATGTGTAACATACGTTCACACACACGGACACAGAAGCAGGCATTTAAACACGCACTAGCATTCACACACACATTCAGGAATACACATATAATATCTTTATTAATCAACACACACACAGACACAGACACACACAGTCTCTATCTAATTCCCTCCTGGCTTTTTAGTAAAGATCACAGAGGGAGTAAAGGCAGGGAGGGGAAAGGAGGAGAGAGGAGAGAGAAGAAAGAAAATAGGAGAGCGACGAGGAGAGCGAGGAGGAGAGAGAGGGGGAGAGAGAGGTGAGGGAAAGAGGAGGAGAGAGAGGACGGGAGAAAGGATGAGAGAGGAGAGAAAGGAGGGGAGAGGGAGAGAGAGGAGGGGAGAGGAGAGAAAGGAGGGGAGAGGGAGAGAGAGGAGGGGAGAGGAGAGAAAGGAGGGGAGAGGAAGAGAGAGGAGGGGAGAGAGGAAGGGGAGGAGAGAGTAGATTGGCAGAGAGAGAGGAGAGAGAGGAGAGAGAGGATGAGAGAGGATGGGAGAAGAGGAGAGAAGCAGAGAGCGAGAGGAGGAGAGAGAGGAGGAGAGAGAGGAGGGGAGAGAGGATGAGTGAGCAGGAGTGAGGTAGAGTGATGAAGAGAGAGAGGAGGTGTGAAAGGAGGTTAGAAGAGGAGAGGAGAGGAGGAGATAGAGGAGGGGAGAGGAGGAGTGAGGAAGAGAGAGAGGAAGTGAGAAGAGGAGGAGAAAGAGGAGGGGAGAGGAGGAGAGAAGGGGAGAGGATGAGATAGAGAGGAGGATAGATGAGTAGAGATAGGAGAGAGAAGATGAAAGAGAGGAGGGGAGAAAGGAGGTGAGGAGAGGAGGAGATAGAGGTTAGAGGGGAGGAGAGAGGAGGGCAGGGAGGGGAGAGAGGAGGGGAGGGGATGGGCCTGTCTGGGTCTGGACAGGAAGACGTGCTGGGTAATCTCAGTCATTTGTGTCTTTTTGTCTCTCCCCCCCCCTCTCTCTCGATCGCTCTTTCTCTGTCATTGTCTGTCTTTTTCTGTCTCTCTCTCCTCTCTTCCTCTTTCTCTCTTTTTGACTTGAGCATCCAGCCCAGCAGTATGAGACTGGGTCTGACTGAGAGGGCTGACCTCAGTACTTCTCCGTGTGGCTCCTACCAAGGGTTTAGCTTTAAGTTCAACTGTGGGAGGAAGCTTATCTCAAGGCAATACATGCTGCCGCCTTCAGTGTCTGTGGATTGCTCCTGCAATTCAAACTATTTTCAGATTTAACACTTTTGGAATATGGAATTTGGAATATTCTTATATGGCTGTTAGACGCTACATCCTACCGATCGATGGCTGTTACACACTGCATCCTACCGATGGCTGTTACACACTGCATCCTACCGATGGCTGTTACACACTGCATCCTACCGATCGATGGCTGTTACACACTGCATCCTACCGATGGCTGTTAGACACTGCATCCTACCGATCGATGGCTGTTACACACTGCATCCTACCGATGGCTGTTACACACTGCATCCTACCGATGGGTGTTAGACGCTACATCCTACCGATGGCTGTTACACGCTACATCCTACCGATGGCTGTTACACGCTACATCCTACCGATGGCTGTTACACGCTACATCCTACCGATGGCTGTTAGACGCTACATCCTACCGATGGCTGTTACACGCTACATCCTACCGATGGCTGTTACACACTACATCCTACCGATGGCTGTTACACGCTACATCCTACCGATGGCTGTTACACACTGCATCCTACCGATGGCTGTTACACACTACATCCTACCGATGGCTGTTACACACTACATCCTACCGATGGCTGTTACACACTACATCCTACCGATGGCTGTTACACACTACATCCTAACGTCCCATTCATATCAAACATCTACTGTTAAATTACTAGGTCTATCCACCGCTGTACAAAAATCCTATTTTCCACGGTTCTTCTGGATACGAACTAGTGACCTATCAAAACTCTTGAATTCTGCATTTTAGTCTCTCACTGGCCATGTACAGTAGTTCCACGTTAGGATAGGATGAACTTTCATGTTCCCGAGGAGAAAATTGTCTAGACACAACCTGCTTCATAATAATAATTTATAATAATTGATTATTAATAGTTATGCCAGGCCCGCTGTGGACACGTGTTCGAGCCATTTAAACGGTTGGGAGGTTACAAATTAGCACCAGTGTGTAGTAGAAGTTATAATAAATGATGCACAACTGCCCGAGGGTTCCCTAATTGTGACCACTGGAGTCCTGACTGCTGACGCTGCTAGTTTTCCTGTATGTTTATAGTGATACATAGTTTTCCTGTATGTTTATAGTGATACATAGTTTTCCTGTATGTTTATAGTGATACATAGTTTTCCTGTATGTTTATAGTGATACATAGTTTTCCTGTATGTTTATAGTGACACATAGTTTTCCTGTATGTTTATAGTGATACATAGTTTTCCTGTATCTTTATAGTGACACATAGTTTTCCTGTATCTTTATAGTGACACATAGTTTTCCTGTATCTTTATAGTGACACATAGTTTTCCTGTATGTTTATAGTGATACATAGTTTTCCTGTATCTTTATAGTGACACATAGTTTTCCTGTATGTTTATAGTGATACATAGTTTTCCTGTATCTTTATAGTGACACATAGTTTTCCTGTATCTTTATAGTGACACATAGTTTTCCTGTATCTTTATAGTGACACATAGTTTTCCTGTATGTTTATAGTGATACATAGTTTTCCTGTATGTTTATAGTGACACATAGTTTTCTTGTATCTTTATAGTGACATAGTTTTCCTGTATGTTTATAGTGACACATAGTTTTCCTGTATGTTTATAGTGATACATAGTTTTCCTGTATGTTTATAGTGATACATAGTTTTCCTGTATGTTTATAGTGATACATAGTTTTCCTGTATGTTTATAGTGATAATTAGTTTTCCTGTAGGTTTATAGTGATACATAGTTTTCCTGTATGTTTATAGTGATACATAGTTTTCCTGTAGGTTTATAGTGATACATAGTTTTCCTGTATGTTTATAGTGATACATAGTTTTCCTGTAGGTTTATAGTGATAATTAGTTTTCCTGTATGTTTATAGTGACACATAGTTTTCCTGTATCTTTATAGTGACACATAGTTTTCCTGTATCTTTATAGTGACACATAGTTTTCCTGTATCTTTATAGTGACACATAGTTTTCCTGTATCTTTATAGTGACACATAGTTTTCCTGTATCTTTATAGTGACACATAGTTTTCCTGTATGTTTATAGTGATACATAGTTTTCCTGTATCTTTATAGTGACACATAGTTTTCCTGTATGTTTATAGTGACACATAGTTTTCCTGTATCTTTATAGTGACACATAGTTTTCCTGTATGTTTATAGTGATACATAGTTTTCCTGTATCTTTATAGTGACACATAGTTTTCCTGTATCTTTATAGTGACACATAGTTTTCCTGTATGTTTATAGTGACACATAGTTTTCCTGTATCTTTATAGTGACACATAGTTTTCCTGTATCTTTATAGTGACACATAGTTTTCCTGTATGTTTATAGTGATACATAGTTTTCCTGTATCTTTATAGTGACACATAGTTTTCCTGTATGTTTATAGTGATACATAGTTTTCCTGTATGTTTATAGTGATACATAGTTTTCCTGTATGTTTATAGTGACACATAGTTTTCCTGTATGTTTATAGTGACACATAGTTTTCCTGTATGTTTATAGTGCCACATAGTTTTCCTGTATGTTTATAGTGATACATAGTTTTCCTGTATCTTTATAGTGACACATAGTTTTCCTGTATCTTTATAGTGACACATAGTTTTCCTGTAGCTTTATAGTGACACATAGTTTTCCTGTATGTTTATAGTGATACATAGTTTTCCTGTATGTTTATAGTGATAATTAGTTTTCCTGTATGTTTATAGTGATAATTAGTTTTCCTGTAGGTTTATAGTGATACATAGTTTTCCTGTATGTTTATAGTGATACATAGTTTTCCTGTATGTTTATAGTGATACATAGTTTTCCTGTATGTTTATAGTGATACATAGTTTTCCTGTATGTTTATAGTGATACATAGTTTTCCTGTATGTTTATAGTGATACATAGTTTTCCTGTATGTTTATAGTGACACATAGTTTTCCTGTATGTTTATAGTGACACATAGTTTTCCTGTATGTTTATAGTGATACATAGTTTTCCTGTATGTTTATAGTGATAATTAGTTTTCCTGTAGGTTTATAGTGATACATAGTTTTCCTGTATGTTTATAGTGATACATAGTTTTCCTGTATGTTTATAGTGATAATTAGTTTTCCTGTAGGTTTATAGTGATACATAGTTTTCCTGTAGGTTTATAGTGATACATAGTTTTCCTGTATGTTTATAGTGATACATAGTTTTCCTGTATGTTTATAGTGATAATTAGTTTTCCTGTATGTTTATAGTGATACATAGTTTTCCTGTATGTTTATAGTGATACATAGTTTTCCTGTATGTTTATAGTGATACATAGTTTTCCTGTATGTTTATAGTGATACATAGTTTTCCTGTATGTTTATAGTGATAATTAGTTTTCCTGTAGGTTTATAGCGATACATAGTTTTCCTGTATGTTTATAGTGATACATAGTTTTCCTGTATGTTTATAGTGATACATAGTTTTCCTGTATGTTTATAGTGATAATTAGTTTTCCTGTATGTTTATAGTGATACATAGTTTTCCTGTATCTTTATAGTGACACATAGTTTTCCTGTATGTTTATAGTGACACATAGTTTTCCTGTATGTTTATAGTGACACAGTTTTCCTGTATGTTTATAGTGATACATAGTTTTCCTGTATCTTTATAGTGACACATAGTTTTCCTGTATGTTTATAGTGACACATAGTTTTCCTGTATCTTTATAGTGACACATAGTTTTCCTGTATCTTTATAGTGACACATAGTTTTCCTGTATGTTTATAGTGACACATAGTTTTCCTGTATGTTTATAGTGATACATAGTTTTCCTGTATCTTTATAGTGACACATAGTTTTCCTGTATCTTTATAGTGACACATAGTTTTCCTGTATCTTTATAGTGACACATAGTTTTCCTGTATCTTTATAGTGACACATAGTTTTCCTGTATGTTCATAGTGGTAATGTGTTCTGGAGAAAGCTGGAGATAGTGAGTTTGATGAATTTGGAAAGAGGGTGCTAGGCAGGGGTATAGTTGTGCGTGTATGTGAGTGGGGGGGTCACACAGAGCACATAGTCTGACACGTCAGCCTGCATACAGCAGCTGTGTCACCCAGAGAGAGACAGTTATCTTTACAGAAATAGAAACCCTGCATCATTAAATTAATGAACAACGAGACCTTTTCATAACGTGTTGCAAAATGAATGGGAGCACTGTGACCTTTGTATTAAATCCATGATGAGAATACGCAGGAACGTCATTAAGAATGTGGAATGGTGAAGAGGACATTGGAACATTGATCAGGTAAGCTGCAGACACAACCTGCGTCCCAAATCCCAGCTTTTTCCCTATATAGTGCACTACTTTTGACTGCTCCATTCGGCTCTCTCCACCTATCACACACACAGTCAGACATTGGTGCCTTGGGCTTGGTCAAAAGTAGTGCACTAGATAGGGAATAGGGTTCCATTTGGGACACTTCGTGCTGTGAAGTGAGAGGTGTACATCATGCTAACCTAATGAAGCAGGGAACCAGCTAAACAGAGTCACCTTATGATTCACCTCATCCCCAGGCTAATTGCCACCACATTTATCCGGCTCATCATGATACATCTCTTCAAAGGTCCATTAAGTCATTTTGTGAACCGGCAGACAGATTTCAGATAGAAATGCCAGTTAACGATCTGTCAATCTCATCGAAAACAGGTTTGATAAGCAGTAGATCAGTCGATGTGCTATGTGCTACACTATTTCCATGTGTCTCATCCGTAGGTTTAGTTTTTGCTTGTTTTTAGTTTCTCTTTCGTACATCCAGATTCAAACAGCTGAAAATACTATAATTTTGATTATTGAAAATATATTTCACAGGGGTTTAGATGGTATAATGATTTTCTACATCGCTTGCAATGTCACAGAAATTGAAATCAGGCAAACAATTTAGAAAACAGGGAAATTGTGGAGCTATTTCTACATATTGCAACTTTAACACTGAGGCTTCTGACAGAATACCACCACCAGACAGACCTTTGTTACTGTTTGTTTTCTTTCAGATAATTTAGCTGGGATTGATTGAGCTTGTCTGGTGCACTGGAAGCAATGGAACCATTCCAAAAGAAATCTGGCACTCCAGACAAACATAATCAAATGCTGAACATATTTAGAAGATATCAACCCATGTCAGACACCAGACTATCACTCTAAATATGTTTATTAGGATGAAAGCTTATCTGTCTGTTAGTGGTTAGTTTTGGACTTCTCTTGGCAGTCCTATAGTTCGCTCTGCTCACTTGCATCGTTACATATGAAATATATATGATGAGATGCGTTTGGGGATGGTTTGTAGGTCTACCCGGCAATATATATAATAATATATAATATATCAATATTGCAGCAACATATTTCCAGTCCTGTTTTGATCAATAGATGATATATACTGGCTCCACAGCTCCCATACCTCACACACACAGTACACTTTGATGTATTGATAAGAACATATGTCTACAGTCTTCAAATCCAACAACATCAGTCAGCCTGTTACAGTGATTCTGTACCCAACAGAATATCTGCTAGGTCTGAATATAACATTTACCAGGTTGGTTATACTTTTTTTTATTTTATTTTTTATTTCACCTTTATTTAACCAGGTAGGGTAGTTGAGAACAAGTTCTCATTTACAACTGCGGCCTGGCCAAGATAAAGCAAAGCAGTGTGACACAAACAACAACCCAGAGTTACACATGGAGGAAAACAAACATACAGTCAATAATACAGTAGAAAAAAATCTATATACAGTGTGCAAATGAGGTAAGATAAGGGAGGTAAAGCAATAAATATGTGGCCATAGTGGCGGAATAATTACAATTTAGCAATTAGACACTGGAGTGATAGATGTGCAGAAGATGAAAGTGAAAGTAGAGATGCTGGGGTGCAAAGGAGCAAAAAATTAAAAAATAACAGTGTGGGTATGAGGTAGTTGGATGGGCTATTTACAGATGAGCTATGTACCTTTGCAGTGATCTGTGATATGCTCTGACAGCTGGTGCTTAAAGTTAGTGAGGGAGATATGAATCTCCAGCTTAAGTGATTTTTGCAATTAATTCCAGTCATTGGCAGCAGAGAACTGGAAGGAAAGGCGGCCAAAGGAGGAATTGGCTTTGGGGGTGACCAGTGAAATATACCTGCTGGAGTGCGTGCTACGGGTGGGTGCTGCTATGGTGACCAGTGAGCTGAGATAAGGCGGGGCTTTACCTTGCAAAGACTTATAGATGACCTGGAGCCAGTGGGTTTGGCACCGAATATGAAGCGAGGGCCAGCCAACGAGAGCGTACAGGTCACAGTGGTGGGTAGTATATGGCACTTTGGTGACAAAACGGATGGTTATGTTGGGCAGCATGAGTGAAGGAGGCTTTGTTGCGAAATAGGAAGCCGATTCTAGATTTAATTTTGGATTGGAGATGCTTAATGTGAGTCTGGAAGGAGAGTTTACAGTCTATCCAGACACCTATGTATTTGTAGTTGTCCACATATTCTAAGTCAGAACCATCCAGAGTAGTGATGCTGGATGGGCAGGCAGGTGCAGGCAGCGATCAGTTGAAGAGCATGCATTTAGTTTTACATGCATTTAAGAGCAGTTGGTGGCCACAGAAGGAGAGTTGTATGGCATTGAAGCTCGTCTGGAGGTGTCCAAAGAAGGGCCAGGAGTGTACAGAATGGTGTCATCTGCGTAGAGGTGGATCAGATCACTAGCAGCAAGAGCAACATAATTTATAAATACAGAGAAAAGAGTCGGCCAGAAAACTGAACCCTGTGGCACCCCCAAAGAGACTGCCAGAGGTCTGGACAACAGGCCCTCCGATTTGACACACTGAACTCTGTCTGAGAAGTAGTTGGTGAACCAGTCATGGCAGTCATTTGAGAAACTAACGATGTTGAGTCTGCCAATAAGAATGTGGTGATTTGCAAGAGTTGAAAACCTTGGCCAGGTCGATGAATACAGCTGCACAGTATTGTCTCCTATCGACGGCGGTTATGATATCGTTTAGGACCTTGAGCGTGGCTGAGATGCACCCATGACCAGCTCGGAAACCAGATTGCATAGTGGAGAAGGTACAGTGGGATTCGAAATGGTCGGTGATCTGTTTGGTAACTTGGTTTTTGAAGACCTTAGAAAGGCAGGGTAGGATAGATATAGGTCTGTAGCAGTTTGGGTCTAGAGTGTCTCCCCCTTTGAGGAGGGGGATGACCGCGGCAGCTTTCCAATCATCCTCGGATGGCCGAGGTGTTAAGCATGTCCCAGTTTAGGTCGCCTAGCAGCACGAGCTCTGAAGATAGATGGGGGGCAATCAATTCACATACGGTCTCCAGGGCACAGCTGGGGGCAGAAGGTGGTCTATAGCAAGGTGGTCTATTTTTAAAAGTAGAATCTCAAATTGTTTGGGCACAGACCTGGATAGTAAGACAGAACTCTACAAGCTATCTCTGCAATAGATTGCAACTCCGCCCCCTTTGGCAGTTCTATCTTGTCGGAAAATTTTATCGTTAGGGACGGAAATGTCAGGGTTTTCGGTGGCCTTCCTAATCCAGGATTCAGACATGGCTCAGACATCTGGGTTGGCAAAGTGTGCTAAAGCAGTGAATAAAACAAACTTAGGGAGGAGGCTTCTAATGTTAACATGCATGAATCCAAGGCTTTTTTGGTTACAAAAGTCAACAAATGAGAGCGCCTGGGGAATGGGAGTGGAGCTAGGCACTGCAGGGCCTGACCTCTACATCACCAGAGGAGCAAAGGAGGAGTAGGATAAGGGTACGGCTAAGGGCTATAAGAACTGGTTGTCTAGTACGTTCAGAACAGAGAGTAAATGGAGCAGGTTTCTGGGCGCGGTAGAATAGATTCAATGCATAATGTACAGACAAAGGTATGGTAGGATATGAATACAGTGGAGGTAAACCTAGACATTGACTGACGATAAGAGAAGAATTGTAGAATTCTAGAAACATTAATTAAACCAGGTGAGGTCACAGCATGTGTGGGAGGTGGGACAAAAGGGTTAGCTAAGGTATATTGAGCAGGGCTGGAGGCTCTACAGTGAAATAAGACAATAATCACAAACCAAAACAGCAATGGACAAGGCATATTGACATTAGGGAGAGGCATGCATAGCTGAGTGATCATAGGGACCGGTGGGTAGTTAGGCAAGCTGGAGACACAGCGATTCAGACAGCTAGCGGGCCGGGGTTAGCAGGCTAGCAGAAGGGCCTTAGGGGGACGTCGCGACAGAAGAAGTGTGTTGTAGCCCCCTCGTGCGGTTACGTCGGCAGACCAGTCGTGATGGATCAGCAGGGGTCCGTGTTGTAAAAGGGTCTAGACTAGAGGTCGGACGATTTATGATTTTTCAATGCCGATACCGATACCGATTATTGGAGGACCAAAAAAGCCCAAACCAATTAATCGGCCAATTGTACTAATGACAATTACAACAATACTGAATTAACACTTATTTTAACTTAATATAAAACATCAATACATCAATTTAGCCTCAAGTAAATAATGAAACATGTTCAATTTGGTTTAAATAATGCAAAAACAAAGTGTTGGAGAAGAAAGTAAAAGTGCTAACATTTCAGTTCCTTGCTCAGAACATGAGAACATATGAAAGCTGGTGGTTCCTTTTAATATGAGTCTTCAATATTCCCAGGTAAGAAGTTTTAGGTTGTAGTTATTATAGGAATTATAGGACTATTTCCCTCTATACCATTTGTATTTCATTAACCTTTGACTATTGGATGTTCTTATAGGCACTTTAGTATTGCCAGTGTAACAGTATAGCTACCATCCCTCTCCTCGCTCCTCCCTGGGCTCGAACCAGCTACACAACGAGCGAGTGACGTTTGAAACGCTATTAGCGCGCGCTAACTAGCTAGCCATTTCACTTCGGTTACACCAGCCTCATCTCGGGAGTTGATAGGCTTGAAGTCATAAACAGCGCAATGCTTGACGCACAACTAAGAGCTGCTGGCAAAACGCGTCTGCTTCTGCCTACCACCGCTCAGTCAGATACTTGTATGCTTGTATGCTCAGTCAGATTATATGCAACGCAGGACACGCTAGATAATATCTAGTGATATCATCAACCATGTGTAGTTAACTAGTTATTATGATTGATTGTTTTTTATAAGACAAGTTTAATGCTAGCTAGCAACTTACCTTGGCTAACTGCATTCGCGTAAAAGGCAGTCTCCTTGTGGAGTGCAACGAGAGAGAGGCAGGTCATTATTGCGTTGGACTGGTTAACTGTACGGTTGCAAGATTGGATCCCCCGAGCCGACAAGGTGAAAATCTTGTCGTTCTGCCCCTGAACAAGGCAGTTAACCCACCGTTCCTAGGCCATCATTGAAAATAAGAATTTGTTCTTAACTGACTTGCCTAGTTAAATAAAGGTATAAAAACAAAAATATATTTAAAAAAATGGTCAAATCGGCACCCAAATATACCAGGCAGGTTGTAGGAGAGTATGTTGAAGTTGAGTTCACCATGAGAATTGAGAAGTATGATTCTAGTGGTTTCATCCTGCAGCATACAGTGTCTCTCCAAGATGGCGTAGCAGTCAGACGTCTTTTGTCTTCGTCTTGCCGTGTCCCGTGAATATATCTTTATATATCTTTTTTTCTTCGCATATATTTTTTAAATTTTTCTAAACCCCAACTTCAACATACTCTCCTGCAACCTGCCTCGCCCAATGTGGTATGGATCTGCTATTTTCTTTACTTTAGAACCGGAACCCCCAACAGAAGCTAGCCAGCTATATATAAAGATATATACACGGGACACAACAACACCATTCTCATGGTGAACTGATCAATTCTCATGGTGAACTGATCAATTCTCATGGTGAACTGATCAATTCTCATGGTGAACTTATCAATTCTCATGGTGAACTGATCAATTCTCATGGTGAACTTATCAATTATCATGGTGAACTCATCAATTCTCATGGTGAACTCATCAATTCTCATGGTGAACTCATCAATTCTCATGGTGAACTCACAAGTAAAACATTTTAGAGCAGAAAAAAGAGAGCTACCAATTTTTCATATACAGCCATCTCTCTTTTACCCAACATGCACTGTGATTGGAGGGCTGGAAATTGATGGGTTTGCCTGATGATGGAGGCCTCCAACCAGGGCTTCTGCAGCCATCTCTCTCCCTCTGTCTGCCTGATGATGGGGGCTTTCAACCAGGGATGCTGTAGCCATCTCTCTCCCTCTGTCTGCCTGATGATGGAGGCCTCCAACCAGGGATGCTGTAGCCATCTCTCTCCCTCTGTCTGCCTGATGATGGAGGCCTTCAACCAGGGATGCTGTAGCCATCTCTCTCCCTCTGTCTGCCTGATGATGGAGGCCTCCAACCAGGGATGCTGTAGCCATCTCTCTCCCTCTGTCTGCCTGATGATGGAGGCCTCCAACCAGGGATGCTGTAGCCATCTCTCTCCCTCTGTCTGCCTGATGATGGAGGCTTTCAACCAGGGATGCTGTAGCCATCTCTCTCCCTCTGTCTACCTGATGATGGAGGCCTCCAACCAGGGATGCTGTAGCCATCTCTCTCCCTCTGTCTGCCTGATGATGGAGGCCTCCAACCAGGGATGCTGTAGCCATCTCTCTCCCTCTGTCTGCCTGATGATGGAGGCCTCCAACCAGGGATGCTGTAGCCATCTCTCTCCCTCTGTCTACCTGATGATGGAGGCCTCCAACCAGGGATGCTGTAGCCATCTCTCTCCCTCTGTCTGGCTGATGATGGAGGCCTCCAACCAGGGATGCTGTAGCCATCTCTCTCCCCATGTCTGCCTGATGATGGAGGCTTTCAACCAGGGATGCTGTAGCCATCTCTCTCCCTCTATCTGGCTCTCAGATGAAACTGTGGGCACTAACACTGGGAATCTCCTGCAGTTGGCCAGAGAGCTGTGGATGTGGATGTGTCCAAGATCCAACTATCCACACAAAACAACTAACAGAACCTATTTGGCACCAGAACCTGTTTTATAAACAGCATGGGTTTTATTCCTCATTGGAACATGCTGGTATACGTTTGTTAGATATTTTGATGTCTTTCAAGGCCAGAGCGAGTCGGGTTGTTTGTAGCTATGGTATTAGTGAATAAGCTTACACCTGTGGAAATGGGAAATGTGTAATTGTAATGATGATAGCGCTCAATGGCCAAATGAAGGCTTAGTGGTTGGCGAGGCGTGGAGTGTTTCATCTCTGTTTATGTACCTGTTTTCTATCTTCTCCTTCAGCTGCTCTCAGAATGCCTGTTAGGAATTGGCTGTGTTGGAGAAAGACAAAGACAATGGAACAACTAGAGAGAACATGCTAATCACTGAACTGGGAAAGACACACACAGATACCGACGCGCACACACACACACACACACACACACACTCACACTCACACTCACACACACACACACACACACACACACACACACACACACACACACACACACACACACACACACACACACACACACACACACACACACACACACACACACACACCACCTCCCTAAATCCCTGAGAGTGCACACTCAAAACCAGGTGGGAACACGTGAGCATACAGCACTACAGTGGCAGCAGCCTGTACTTGTGTGTGTGAATGTGTGTGTATGTGTGTGTGTGTATTTGTTTGTTTGTGTGTGTGTGTGTGTATTTGTGTATGTTTGTGTGTATGTGTGTATTTGTTGTGTGTGTGTGTGTGTGTGTGTGTGTATTTGTTTGTCTGTGTGTTTGTGTGTATTTGTTGTGTGTGTGTGTGTGTGTGTATTTGTTTGTGTGTGTGTGTGTGTGTATTTGTTGTGTGTGTTTGTGTGTATTTGTTGTGTGTGTGTGTGTGTATTTGTTTGTGTGTATTTGTTGTGTGTGTTTGTGTGTATTTGTTGTGTGTGTGTGTGTATTTGTTTGTGTGTGTGTGTATGCGTGTGTGTGTTTGTGTGTGTGTGTAAGTGTATTTGTTTGTTTGTGTGTATGCGTGTGTGTGTGTGTCCTTGCATTCTTTCAGTAGTGCATTGAGACGAACATGCTGACCACACCAGTCGTGTTGTTGCTAGCTAATTTGTGTCGCGTACGCGAGTGTTGCAAAATAAATGTACACATACAATAGAAGTTGATTCTATTGGTGGCGCAGAACGCATTGCAAGTCCTGCCTCCCCCATCTCCTAGAGTTCTCCCATCTCCTAGAGTTCTCCCATCTCCTAGAGTTCTCCCATCTCCTAGAGTTCTCCCATCTCCTAGAAGTCTCCCATCTCCTAGAGTTCTCCCATCTCCTAGAAGTCTCCCATCTCCTAGAAGTCTCCCATCTCCTAGAAGTCTCTCATCTCCTAGAAGTCTTGGTGTGGTGGGTCAAAATCAATTTGCGCACAATGGCGCACGCGGACAAATGTGCATCTGGTTTGGGCATGGTTTAAGTGCAGCTGTGGGAGAGAGGAAATGACACAGCCACAGCCCCGAGCCCAGATACAATGACACAGCCACAGCCACAGCCCCAAGCCCAGAGACAATCACACAGCCACAGCCCCAGAGACAGTGACACAGCCACAGCCACAGCAGCCAGCTGCTGAAGCTAATAAACCACAGTCAAGTACACTGATTTCCCCTAGCCTGTAAACAAGCCAAACCAGTTCAGACCAGCCAGACAAACTGCTTATACACCAGCTAGCCTTACACAGTGTTGCTCAACCTGTGGTTCCTGTGGTTTGCGATCCCTACGGTATTGTTGACCGGTCCCTAACATTGTTTACTGACACAAATTTAGTCATTTCTATAGTGTTCATTTTAAGGCAGCCCCCTGTCTATGAGAACCACAGCTTGGTACGAAGAAAGATTGACTCACCCAGGCCTGCTACTGCTGCTGTACAGATCCATGGGGCTAGCCGCACCACCACACAGGAAATAACGTCCGACAAGCAGCTCACAGAGTCCCAGACAGCAGGGTTAATTCCCTGAGCTGTGAGGGCTTGTAGCAGGTGACAATCTAGGGGGGGGGGGGGGGTGAAGTGTGTTATGTGGCGTGGCCTCTTGACTTGTCACGGTGTGTGTGTGTGTTTGGGTGTATGTGTGTGTGTGTGTGTGCTTCTGTTTGTATTTGTGTGTGTGTGTATGATTGTGCGTATTTGCTTGTGCCTTTGTGTGTCTCTCTCTTTCTGTGCTTGTGTGTGTACGTGTGGGTACGTGTGGGTACGTGTGGGTACGTGTGTGTACGTGTGGGTACCTGTGGGTACGTGTGTGTACGTGTGGTTACCTGTGGGTACGTGAGTGTACGTGTGTGTACGTGTGGGTACGTGAGGGTACGTGAGTGTACGTGTGGGTACGTGTGTGTACGTGTGGGTACGTGTGGGTACGTGTGTGTACGTGTGGGTACGTGAGGGTACGTGTGGGTACGTGTGTGTACGTGTGGGTACGTGAGTGTACGTGAGTGTACGTGTGGGTACGTGTGTGTACGTGTGGGTACGTGTGTGTGCCCATGTACATGTGTCTGTGAGCACGTATGCGCATGTGTCTGTTATAATTGAATCAACCAGGTCCTTGTGTTCAGGAGAGACTCCAGAGGACCATAGGACACCAGCCTGGTTGCTGACCCACTGGACCTGACTAAATTACACCCAGAGGTAACAATGTAATTGCATCAGCACAGCGAAGACTGGTTGAATCAGGGGACGTTCCAGCTTGGACGTCTGTGTACATTATCTCCGATGCAGTGAAAACTAAAATTAAATACATAAAGTAAGCTTTATGCAACATCTATTTGAGTGAGGACCCATCACACATTCATTTCGACGTGCTAGTCTGGTCGCACATCGGAAGATGCTGTCTTGCCAGCAAAAAAACAGACATTCCCACCAGAGAATCCGGTTTAATAGGCTGTAAGGTAATGAGAGAGCATCATTTCATTTAGTGGAGGGACATAGTTACAAAGCATGTTCCACTGTCATTCCCTCAACATGCTCGAAACATGGACCGGTTTCAGTCAATGATGATCAGTAGACACGTTCATGCAGAGTTGGGATAACGCTTCTCTGTATTTCAAATCAAATCCCATTTTATTTGTCACATGTGCCGAATACAACAGGTGTAGTAGACCATACAGTGAAATGCTTACTTACCAACCCTTAGTCAACAATGCAGTTTTAAGAAAAAGAAATGTTAAGAAAGTATTTATTAAAATAAACTGATGTAATAAAATAAAAAAGAAGAACTCAGAAATATAGAATGCAGTCAAATGTTATTCAATGTCCCCTACTACACATCAGGCTTAGAGCCTACAGTGTTTCTACATGCCAATCTCCTACTGTTACACAACAGCACACCACAACACAATCTGTCATGTTCAAAAAACACCAACCTTAACATTCCCTTTTTCATTTCACAGTGCAGCGAATGGAGCTTTTCGCGATCAGCTTCGTTAGGGTTGCCTCTGTCGCTCTGCACAGCTGCACCAGAACACAAGCTAGACTCCATCTGTACAGTACACATAAATACACGTGTGTACACGGAACCCTTGACGTTCACAAAGCCGTTAAACTGGGCGTGCCTAATGCCTGATTTACACATGGTCACGCTCTGAGATGACCTCCATTCATCTTCCGTTTTAAACGGCGTACTGCCAGAGGCACCAGACGTCCTAGCCTCCTATTCATCCCCTGAG
>NC_048568.1:35047500-35125000 GCF_013265735.2 Oncorhynchus mykiss
CCAACACAGCACAGCATAGCCCTCATAGCATAGCCCTCACAGCATAGCCCTCACAGCATAGCCCAGCATAGCCCAGGATTAGAAAGTAGACAACAGCCCAGCACAGTGCTCCAGAATACATCCACCCATGCAGCTCTCTTTCTGTACTGGGGAAAAGGCTGACATTCAAAGTGCCCAGCGGAGTGAGTTAGCACATTCTGTATTCTGAACACATCCCTTATTGGTGAGGCTCATTGCAGGCTAACACTCTCTCAGATAGACACATCTAGCGCCACTGAAATTGGCTTGGGCTGATCATTCAAAATCACCACAATTGACGACAGGTGAGGAAAGGGGGAGGTTTGAGGGGTTTGTGTGTGTGTGTGTTTATGTGTGTATAAAGTGTGTGTTTGTGTGTGTGTGTGTGTGTTTGTGTGTGTGTGTGTGTGTGTGTGTGTGTGTGTGTGTGTGTGTGTGTGTGTGTGTGTGTGTGTGTGTATAAATTCTGTGTGTGTGGGTGTTTGTGTGTGCATGCATGCCTGTGTGTGACTCTGTGTGTGGTTGTGTTTGTGTGATGTGTGTGTGTGTCTGTCTACATCAGTCGGCTTTCTGCATGTTCAGAATGACCTGCTATGTATTTATAGCAGTGTTAGATTTAATGACATCAGTCTACTGTAGCTGGCCTTGAATTTAAAGAGACTCATGAATGTGATTTGGGGCACGGTACAGTCAGCATGCACGCTCATGAAAATGCACTGGCCTGCAATCTAGATTATGGAGAAACCCCAGTGAACACACTTATCAAGCTATCAGCCAGTCATATTGGGTTCCTGTTTGTGAGATGAGATGTGTATAACAGGCTGTGTCACCTGAGACAGCACCGCTCCTCTCCTCTCTGCACTACTGAAAGAATGCAAGGAGACACACACACACACACACACACACACACACACACACACACACACACACACACACACACACACACACACACACACACACACACACACACACACACACACACACACACACACATCCTTGTGGGTGACCAAAAAATGTATTCCATTCAACATTCTATTTTCCCATAGCCTAACCCCAATCTTAACTCTAACCTTAACCTCTTAACCCCTAACATTAAGATGACAGACGTGCCCCCAGTCAATTATATTTTTTTGTTTGCTTACTTGCAACTTATTTTTTTAACTTACAGTGCCTTGCGAAAGTATTCGGCCCCCTTGAACTTTGCGACCTTTTGCCACATTTCAGGCTTCAAACATAAAGATAGAAAACTGTATTTTTTTGTGAAGAATCAACAACAAGTGGGACACAATCATGAAGTGGAACGACATTTATTGGATATTTCAAACTTTTTTAACAAATCAAAAACTGAAAAATTGGGCGTGCAAAATTATTCAGCCCCTTTACTTTCAGTGCAGCAAACTCTCTCCAGAAGTTCAGTGAGGATCTCTGAATGATCCAATGTTGACCTAAATGACTAATGATGACAAATACAATCCACCTGTGTGTAAACAAGTCTCCGTATAAATGCACCTGCACTGTGATAGTCTCAGAGGTCCGTTAAAAGCGCAGAGAGCATCATGAAGAACAAGGAACACACCAGGCAGGTCCGAGATACTGTTGTGAAGAAGTTTAAAGCCGGATTTGGATACAAAAAGATTTCCCAAGCTTTAAACATCCCAAGGAGCACTGTGCAAGCGATAATATTGAAATGGAAGGAGTATCAGACCACTGCAAATCTACCAAGACCTGGCCGTCCCTCTAGACTTTCAGCTCATACAAGGAAAAGACTGATCAGAGATGCAGCCAAGAGGCCCATGATCACTCTGGATGAACTGCAGAGATCTACAGCTGAGGTGGGAGACTCTGTCCATAAGACAACAATCAGTCGTATATTGCATAAATCTGGCCTTTATGGAAGAGTGGCAAGAAGAAAGCCATTTCTTAAAGATATCCATAAAAAGTGTCGTTTAAAGTTTGCCACAAGCCACCTGGGAGACACACCAAACATGTGGAAGAAGGTGCTCTGGTCAGATGAAACCAAAATTGAACTTTTTGGCAACAATGCAAAACGTTGTGTTTGGCGTAAAAGCAACACAGCTCATCACCCTGAACACACCATACCCACTGTCAAACATGGTGGTGGCAGCATCATGGTTTGGGCCTGCTTTTCTTCAGCAGGAACAGGGAAGATGGTTAAAATTGATGGGAAGATGGATGGAGCCAAATACAGGACCATTCTGGAAGAAAACCTGATGCAGTCTGCAAAAGACCTGAGACTGGGACGGAGATTTGTCTTCCAACAAGACAATGATCCAAAACATAAAGCAAAATCTACAATGGAATGGTTCAAAAATAAACATATCCAGGTGTTAGAATGGCCAAGTCAAAGTCCAGACCTGAATCCAATCGAGAATCTGTGGAAAGAACTGAAAACTGCTGTTCACAAATGCTCTCCATCCAACCTCACTGAGCTCGAGCTGTTTTGCAATTAGGAATGGGAAAAAATGTCAGTCTCTCGATGTGCAAAACTGATAGAGACATACCCCAAGCGACTTACAGCTGTAATCTCAGCAAAAGGTGGCGCTACAAAGGATTAACTTAAGGGGGCTGAATAATTTTGCACGCCCAATTTTTCAGTTTTTGATTTGTTAAAAAAGTTTGAAATATCCAATAAATGTCGTTCCACTTCATGATTGTGTCCCACTTGTTGTTGATTCTTCACAAAAAAATACAGTTTTCTACCTTTATGTTTGAAGCCTGAAATGTGGCAAAAGGTCGCAAAGTTCAAGGGGGCCGAATACTTTCTCAAGGCACTGTATGTTGTACATAATGTTGCCGCTACCATCTTTTATGGACTGTGATTACTCATCACGGACTAGCAGAATCATCTTTTTCCTTTCACAACTCTGACGAGCCCGGCGCAAAGGACACGCTGCTTCCCCGGGAACAGGCCCCGATCCCCGTGATCTGAGTGAAGAGGAGGCGGAGAAAGAGGGACCGAAGGTCCGGCTGCCTTATGAGAATTTGCAGGCGACCGAATAATTCACCACTTCGCTCCATTCTGTTAGCAAACGTGCTATCTTTGGACAATACAATCCGAAGATTAAACTTCCAGCGGGACATTAAAATTGTAACATCTTCACGGAGTTGTGGCTGAACGATGACAACAACATACAGCTGGCTGGTTATACGATGTACCGGCAGGATAGAACAGCGTCTGGTAAGACAAGGGCGGCAATCTATGTATTTTTGTAAACAGCAGCCGGTGCATGATATCTAAGGAAGTCTCGAGCTATTGCTCGCCTGAGGTAGAGTTTCTCATGATAAGCTGTAGTCCACACTACCTACAGAGAGTTTTCATCTGTATTCTTTGTACAGTAGCTGTACATACCACCACAGTCAGAGACTGGCACTAATACAACATTGAATGAGCTGTATTCTGCCATAAGCAAACAAGAAAATGCTCAGCCAGAGGCGGCGCTCCTAGCAGCCGGGGACTTTAATGCAGGGAAAATTAAATCTATTTTACCAAATTTCTATCAGCATGTTAAATGTGCAACCAGAGGAAACATAACTCTGGACCATCTTTACTCCACACACAAAGACGCATACAAAGCTCTCCCTCGCCCTCCATTTGGCAAATCTGACCATATTTCTATCCTCCTGATTCCTGATTGCAAGCTAAAATTAAATCAGGAAGTACCAGTGACTAGATCAATAAAAAAAAGTGGTCAGATGAAGCAGATGCTAAGCTACAGGACTGCTTTGCCAGCACAGACTGGAATATGTTCCAGGATTCCTCGGATGGCATTGAGGAGGACACCACATCCACCCCTGGCTTTATCAATAAGTGCATCGATGACATCGTCCCCACAGTAACCAGAAACCATGGATTACAGACAGCATCCGCACTGAGCTAAAGGCCTTTAAACAGGTCAACATTTACAAGGCCGCAGGGCCAGACGTATTATCAGGACGTGTACTGGCAAGCATGCGCTGACCAACTGGCAAGTGTCTTCACTGACATTTCAACCTCTCCCTGTCCGAGTCTGTAATACCAACATGTTTAAAGCAGACCACCATAGTCCCTGTGCCCAAGAACACTAAGGTAACCTGCCTAAATAACTACCGACCCGTAGCACTCACGTCTGTAGCCATGAAGTGCCTTGAAAGACTGGTCATGGCTCATATCAACACCATCATCCCAGAAACCCTAGACCCACTCCAATTTCCATACTGCCCAAACAGATCCACAGGTGATGCAATCTCCATTGCACCCCACACTGCCCTTTCCCACCTGGACAAAAGGAACACCTATGTGAGAATGCTATTCATTGACTATAGCTCAGCGTTCAACACCATAGTGCCCTCAAAGCCCATCAATAAGCTAAAGACCCTGAGACTAAACACCTCCCTCTGCAACTGGATCTTGGACTTCCTGACGGGCCGCCCCCTGGTGGTAAGGGTAGGTAACAACACATCAAGACAGTCGTGAAGAGGGCACAACAAAACCTATTCCCCTCAGGAGACTGAAAAGATTTGGCATGGGTTCTGGAGTAGAAAATGTTCTGGAGTTGCACCATTGAGAGCATCCTGACTGGTTGTATCACTGCCTGGTATGGCAACTGCTCGTCCTCCGACCGCAAGGCTCTACAGAGGGTAGTGCGAACAGCCCAGTACATCACTGGGGCCAAGCTTCCTGCCATCCAGGACCTCTATACCAGGCGGTGTCAGAGGAAGGCCCTAAAAATTGTCAGACTCCAGCCACCATAGTCATAGACTGTTCTCTCTACTACCGCACGGCAAGCGGTACCGGAGTGCCAAGTCTAGGTCCAAGAGGCTTCTGAACAGCCTCCACCCCAAGCCATAAGACTCCTGAACATCTAGTCAAACGGCTACCCAGACTATTTGCAGTGCCTCCCCTCACCCACCCTCTACACCACTTCTACTCTCTGTTGTCATCTATGCATAATCACTTTAATACCACCTCAAATAACTGGTGCCCCCGCACATTGACTCTGTATCGGTACTCCCCTGTATATAGTCTCGTGATTGTTATTTCACTGCTGCTCTTTAATTACTTGTTACTTTTATCTCTTATTCTTATCTGTATTTTTTAAAACTGCATTGTTGGTTAGGGGCTCGTAAGTAAGCATTTCACTGTAAGATCTGCACCTGCTGTATTTGGTGCATGTGACTCATACAATCAGATTTGATAAGAATTGATTTAATTGTAACCCTAACCTTAAACCTAATCCCTAAGCCTAAAATAGCCTTCTTCCTTGTGGGGAGCGGCAAAATGTCCCCACTGGTACCCACAAGGAGATGAGTACCCACAAGGAGATGAGTACCACCCACAAGGAGATGAGTACCCACAAGGAGATGAGTACCCACAAGGAGATGATTACCACCCACAAGGAGATGAGTACCCACAAGGAGATGAGTACCCACAAGGAGATGAGTACCACCCACAAGGAGATGAGTACCCACAAGGAGATGAGTACCCACAAGGAGATGAGGACCCACAAGGAGATGAGGACCCACAAGGAGATGAGTACCCACAAGGAGATGAGGACCCACAAGGAGATGAGTACCCACAAGGAGATGAGTACCCACAAGGAGATGAGTACCCACAAGGAGATGAGTCTCCACAAGGAGATGAGTACCCACAAGGAGATGAGTACCCACAAGGAGATGAGTACCCACAAGGAGATGAGTCTTCACAAGGAGATGAGGACCCACAAGGAGATTAGAACCCACAAGGAGATGAGATGTGTATAACAGGCTGTGTCACTTGAGACAGCACCGCTGCTCTCCTCACTGCACTACTGAAATAATGCAAGGAGACACACACACACACGCACGCACGCACACACACACACACACACACACACACACACACACACACACACACACACACACACGCACACACACACACACACACACACACACAAACACACCTAGCAAGTCTACTGTGCCCTCTGGGTATGCTGCACATTTACTAGTTGACAAAAAAAAACAGTTTAGAATAAATAAGAGGTGGCTGTGTCTGTGAGGAGGCTATTGAAATTCAAAAACCCAGGCCCAAAAAATCTCCAATCAATTCAGCATGACATATTGACTTGTTTTTGGTTCACATAATAAAGACAGGGGCGCAACTTTCAACATGCCCCCCCCCCCCCACATTCTGAAATTGTATTTTTGTGCCCCACAATTTTATCATTGGAATGTGACACAAAACGGGGCAACGGTGTGCTTTAGGACCATGCAGACGCCTCCGAGCTGTCGAGTAGGCTGTTTGGAGTGTATTTAAAAGAAAATGATGTCCCCTCCACTTATAAAACCAAAGTTGCGCCCCTGACTAAAGAGAACTAAGCATTTACAGAAAATAGCACCACAGGCTTCATAACCCACAACTCCTACTTTGGTGCTGTGACTTTTTTCAGGCGGCAAGGACGCCAGAGTGTAGTCTTCTGGAATAATGTTATTTCCTCCTCATGTCTGTCTGTGACCCCAACTTAACAACTAACACTATTTTTACTCACACAGTGTGAAGGACAATGTCTTTGTTGTTATGGCTTCATTAGCAAAAGGCCTATCAGAAGCTGCATCTGAAACAGTTCCTCTTATCTGAATAGGTGCATACTTAGTAGAGAGGGGGGGGGGGGTTCTCCTTTTACACACTATGGACAGGCATTGGTAGTACCCTCACTAATGACCATCAGGTCATAATGGCCTGGTACTCAGGGCTCTATTGTCCCTCAGGTTTGTATTGCCACTCTGGCATCCATGCAAATGCAATAGAAAATCACATCAAACACTTATTACCAAAACAGTGTCGAGTTTTTAAAATTCACCTCACTGTGATTGATCAATTTGAAAAAAGAAGTTCAACAACAATTTGAAACTAAGTGGAAAACATGGTTGTTGTGGATGTTGTTTCACAGCCTAACACAATGAAATGGACAGCGCTTTCTAAGGTGATGATTCATTCAAAACACCCATACACATAAAGCTGATGCCTACACATAGGCCTATATATGAGCCCAAGCCCCAAAAAAACAACCCTGAAATGAAATAAGGATTGTTCAATTATACAATACATAGCCTACCGCATATTGCACACAGCAGAAAAACATAACAAAAAAAAACAGATTGAAGATATCTTTGGTACATAATCGGTCTAGCCTATACTCCAAAATTAATCAAATTGTCACTTCATATATGCACTCGCTCCAGAATGGGAAAAATGTCCTCAGAGGAAGGGGGGACAGAGGAAGGGGGACAGAGGAAGGGAGGACAGAGGAAGGGAGGACAAGGGAAGGTAGGACAGAGGAAGGGAGGACAGAGGAAGGGAGAACAGAGGAAGGGAGGATGGAGGAAGGGAGGATAGAGGACAGAGGAAGGGAGGACAGAGGAGAGGAGGATGGTGGAAGGGAGGACGGAGGAAGGGAGGACAGAGGAAGGGGGGACAAAGGAAGGGGGGACAGAGGAAGGGGGGACAAAGGAAGGGGGGACAAAGGAAGGGGGGACAGAGGAAGGGGGGACAGAGGAAGGGGGGACAGAGGAAGGGGGGACAGAGGAATGGGGGCCAGAGGAAGGGAGTACAGAGGAAGGGAGGATGGAGGAATGGAGGATAGAGGAAGGGAGAACACAGGAAGGGGGGACAGAGGAATGGGGGCCAGACGAAGGGAGGATAGTGGAAGGGAGGATAGAGGAAGGGAGGATGGTAGAAGGGAGTATGGTGGAAGGGAGGACGGAGGATGGGGGGACAGAGGAAGGGAGGACAGAGGAAGGGAGTACAGAGGAAGGGAGGACGGAGGAAGGGAGGATAGAGGAAGGGAGGACAGCGGAAGGGAGGACAGAGGAAGGGAGGACAGAGGAAAGGAGGATAGTGGAAGGGAGGATAGAGGAAGGGAGGATGGTAGAAGGGAGGATGGTGGAAGGGAGGATGGTAGAAGGGAGGACGGAGGAAGGGAGGACAGAGGAAGGGAGGACAGAGGAAGGGGGGACAGAGGAAGGGAGGACAGAGGAAGGGAGGACAGAGGAAGGGAGGACAGAGGAAAGGAGGATAGTGGAAGGGAGGATAGAGGAAGGGAGGATGGTAGAAGGGAGGATGGTGGAAGGGAGGATGGTAGAAGGGAGGATGGAGGAAGGGAGGACGGAGGAAGGGAGGACAGAGGAAGGGAGGACAGAGGAAGGGGGGCCAGAGGAAGGGGGGACAAAGTAAGGGAGGACAGAGGAAGGGAGGATAGTGGAAGGGAGGATAGAGGAAGGGGGGACAGAGGATGGGCGGACGGAGGAAGGGAAGACAGAGGAAGAGGACAGAGGAACAGGATAAATAATAAACAGTAGTAGTAGTAATATGTGATGATTCAAAAGAGTTAGTGCAAAAATGGTCAATGCAGATAGTTTGGGTAACAATTTGGTTAACTTTTTATGGCAGTCTTATGGCTTGGGGGTAGAAGAGTCCTGTTGGTTCCAGACTTGATGCATCGGTCCCGGTTGCTGTGTGGTAGCAGAGAAAACAGTCTATGACTTGGGTTGCTGGAGTCTTTAACAATTTTCCGGGCCTTTCTTTCACACCACCTGGTACAGAGGTCCTGGATGGCAGGGAGCTCAGCCCCAGTGATGTACAGGGCCGTACGCACTATCCTCTGTAGGACCTTGCTGTCGGATGCCAACCAGTTGTCATACCAAACTGTGATGCAGCCAGTCAACATGCTCTCAATGGTGTAGTGGAAACATTAGAGAAGATGATACTCTCGACTGGTGACTGGCTGGCAGTATAGCGTGATGACTTAATCACGATTTATGACATTGTTTGAATAGCTGACCATCTGTGGGCTGTTACGAGGGTCAAACACATCTTATATGTTGCTTTTCCAGGACGGGACATTCCCATAGAACCCTGGGAGCATAGACACCATTGGAGGTGTGAAGACTGACGAAACGTGACTCGACTAAATTAATGTTATTTTGTGAATGAAACTGTAGTTTTAGATTTTTTTTCAAGATTTTATAAAGAGCTGTGAATTTTGATATGTCTTATTGCATTGTATGCTTTCTGGTTGATGTATTTTTTAAAGTGACTGGGTTGAAGTTGCATTTTGGGTTGACTGGTTATCAGGCCTGTCGTCCGGTCATAACATTCAAACTGAGTTGATTAGATTAGAATCTGGGTGTGTTGTTTCTGCCTTTTCATTTCACTAGCAAAGTGGAAAGACTTTTGAATTCGTGTTGGGGCTGACTGAATTTATGCTTGAATTTGGTTAAAAGGGCAGTGAATTTACTCATACTAGAGAACTAGAGAACTTCCCAACTTGCTACCAAGCTCCTGTGTGTATCAGACACATCGTTTTTAGATCTCATAGAGTTCATTCTGAACTGAAGACAGGTGTAACCACGTCTCATTTAGTTCCTACTCATTCACTCTGTGTGCCCTGTACACTCTAACTGTTTGAGTTTTCATTATTTCATGACTAATAAATCCTATGGGTTGAATTGAGTAAATTTATACACTAAAATACTATATTACACATAGTACATGCTTGGGTTCCATCTTGACATCCCCGGTCTATTTGACCCAATAAATTAATGCTACAACATTGGTCTACTTGACCCAATAAATTAATGCTACAACATTGATCTACTTGACCCAATAAATGAATGCTAGAACATTGGCCTACTTGACCCAATAAATGAATGCTACAACATTGGTCTACTTGACCCAATAAATGAATGCTACAACATTGGTCTACTTGACCCAATAAATGAATGTTACAACATTGGTCTACTTGACCCAATAAATTAATGTTACAACATTGGTCTACTTGACCCAATAAATGAATGCTACAACATTGGTCTACTTGACCCAATAAATGAATGTTACAACATTGGTCTACTTGACCCAATAAATGAATGCTACAACATTGGTCTACTTGACCCAATAAATGAATGCTACAACATTGGTCGCCAGGATAAGCTATTTGTATCTAGCCTCTTAATAATTGCATATTGGTGCAAGCTGGACACGTTCATTATAGTCATACTGAGTCGTGATACAATGATTTGCTACCTTGACTAGATTCCTCTAGAGACGCACATGGCCTGTTGCATTTATTCACATAATAATGGAGTCAGATTGATGAATGTCGTTTATTATTGGAATGTCTATGGTAATAGTGCTCACCATTGCCCCTAGTGGCTTGTTTTGAAGTAATCTTCTGACTTCCTGCTTACCTGGATGGATGTCTAATGTCATGTAGCCTTGGGGCATTTCCATGGAAAAATCTAAGAGTCTATGTTTTTGAGAAATAAAGGCATATATACATAAACAAATATATTTAATCCCAAAAATTCAAAGGTTTTTATTTGTGATTGAACAGATGGAAAGCGGGGCTTAGAAAACTTCTACCGGACATTTTTGGAAAGGTATTAAAAATCCATCAAAACACAATAATGTTGACGTAAACACCCCTGCCAACTACTATCAACATATATATTTAGTTTTACCTTCTGTAAGTTTAAGAAATATTGTCTAGTGTCTTGTCATTCGGTTACCAAAAAACTCACATACAGTGGGGCAAAAAAGTATTTAGTCAGCCACCAATTGTGCAAGTTCTCCCACTTAAAAAGATGAGAGAGGCCTGTAATTTTCATCATAGGTACACTTCAACTATGACAGACAAAATGAGAATATTTTTTCCAGAAAATCACATTGTAGGATTTTTAATGAATTTATTTGCAAATGATGGTGTAAAATAAGTATTTGGTCAATAACAAACATTTATCTCAATACTTTGTTATATACCCTTTGTTGGCAATGACAGAGGTCAAACGTTTGCTGTAAGTCTTCACAAGTTTTTCACACACTGTTGCTGGTATTTTGGCCCATTACTCCATGCAGATCTCCTCTAGAGCAGTGATGTTTTAGGGCTGTTGCTGGGCAACACAGACTTTCAACTCCCTCCAAAGATTTTCTATGGGGTTGAGATCTGGAGACTGGCTAGGCCACTCCAGGACCTTGAAATGCTTCTTACGAAGCCACTCCTTCGTTGCCCGGGTGGTGTGTTTGGGATCATTGTCATGCTGAAAGACCCAGCCACGTTTCATCTTCAATGCCCTTGCTGATGGAAGGAGGTTTTCACTCAAAATCTCACGATACATGGCCCCATTCATTCTTTCCATTACACGGATCAGTCGTCCTGGTCCCTTTGCAGAGAAACAGCCCCAAAGCATGATGTTTCCACCCCCATGCTTCACAGTAGGTATGGTGTTCTTTGGATTCAACTCAGCATTCTTTGTCCTCCAAACACGACGAGTTGAGTTTTTACCAAAAAGTTATATTTTGGTTTCATCTGACCATTTGACATTCTCCCAATCTTCTTCTGGATCATTCAAATGCTCTCTATCAAACTTCAGATGGGCCTGGACATGTACTGGCTTAAGCAGGGGGACACGTCTGGCACTGCAGGATTTGAGTCCCTGGCGGCGTAGTGTGTTACTGATGGTAGGCTTTTTTACTTTGGTCCCAGCTCTCTGCAGGTCATTCACTAGGTCACCCCGTGTGGTTCTGGGATTTTTGCTTACTGTTTTTGTGATAATTTTGACCCCACGGGGTGAGATCTTGCGTGGAGCCCCAGATCGAGCGAGATTATCAGTGGTCTTGTATGTCTTCCATTTCCTAATAATTGCTCCCACAGTTGATTTCTTCAAACCAAGCTTCTTACCTATTGCAGATTCAGTCTACAATTTGGTGCAGGTCTACAATTTTGTTTCTGGTGTCCTTTGACAGCTCTTTGGTCTTGGCCATAGTGGAGTTTGGAGTGTGACTGTTTGAGGTTGTGGACAGGTGTCTTTTATACTGATAACAAGTTCAAACAGGTGCCATTAATACAGGTAACGAGTGGAGGACAGAGGAGCCTCTTAAAGAAGAAGTTACAGGTCTGTGAGAGCCAGAAATCTTGCTTGTTTGTAGGTGACCAAATACTTATTTTCCACCATAATTTGCAAATAAATTCATTAAAAATCCTACAATGTGATTTTCTGGATTTTTTTCCCTCATTTTGTCTGTCATAGTTGAAGTGTACCTATGATGAAAATTACAGGCCTCTCTCATCTTTTTAAGTGGGAGAACTTGCACAATTGGTGGCTGACTAAATACTTTTTTGCCCCACTGTATCTTTCAGTTATTTTCTAATTTCTCTCCCTCATAACGAGCAAGGATAATGAAAGTTCACAGAAGTAACAAGTAAGGGTAGACCAACCAATTAGCTTAGCATTTTTATACTTAAAACAATTTCATTACTAAATCGCCAACAGAATGACCAAAATATCTGTAACAGAATGACTCGAACTGAATTGGCTACAATGGTAACTCATAATAGTCACAAACCACAGTTGGGTCATCGGCTACTGTCCTACCTTTCACTGGCATACTGTTATGTTCAGCTTAGGACTGATTTCTTTCTCTTTCTGTTGTCTGGTGGTTAAAGCAAGACTGAAAACAGTCTGGACAACCCATCCCTCTCTCTCTCTCTCTCAGCAGTTAATGTCACCTCTTCCAGCTCTTACTGACACCTACCCATGAGCTCCCGCTCTTTCCATTTACTGTAAACAGACCTCTCACCCAACACCGGAGGTACATGGACATTGAAAAGTAGTTGAAATTTAGTCAGTCCAAATCTGAACCAATCATATATGTCTGTTTCACAGGTTTGGACACCATAGTAAAGTAGAGTATAATACAGTAATATAATTTACTGTACTGAACTTTACTCTACTGTACTATACTGTACTGAACTCTACTCTACTGAACTCTACTCACTGAACTCTACTCTACTGAACTTTACTGTACTGTAATTCACTGAACTCTATTCTACTCTACTCTACTGTACTGTACTATACTATACTGTAATGTGCTGAACTCTATTTTACTGTAATGTACTGAACTCTTCTACTGTACTGTAATGTACTGAACTCTATTCTACTGTAATGTACTGAGCTCTATTCTACTCGATTCTGCTGTGCCCTACTGGCTGTACTGTATTGTGCTCTACTGTGCTGTGCTGTGATATCCAAACTTGTGAAACATAGATGTCTATGATTGGTACAGATTTGGTACGGTCTAGACCAACACAATTTGGTCTTGTTTGAGGGCACAGCTCATTAGAATAATAACCAGTGGGCGTGTCCTAACATCCATACTAGTGTATTACATACGCTGGTATAGGTAACGCTTCAACTGAATACTGACTTTGGTGTTTGATCAACAGCACTAGATTTTACTCGTCTTTTCCGAGTCACGTGTCTGACAGCTGATAATCAGATAAATTGTGCATTCGGAGTACTTTTTTTTCTTAGAAAATCACATACTATTTAGTACGCCAGTAAGGGTTTTCAGACATGGCCAGTGTGTAGAATAACACCCAAACATGCAAAAGAGGACATTACATTTTTCTACCTTTGTGTACCTATTCAGGATACATCACCATGAAGAGAATGCCACGCATAATCATGCATTTCTGTATATTACAGATCAGGGTCATTCTGTCACCATCATTATGTCAGCATCATTCTGTTACCATCATTCTGTTACCATCATTACGTTAACATCATCATGTCAGCATCATTCTGTTACCATCATTCTGTTACCATCATTACGTTAACATCATTCTGTTACCATCATTATGTTACCATCATTCTGTTACCATCATTATGTTACCATCATTCTGTTACCATCATTATGTTACCATCATTCTGTTACCATCATTATGTTACCATCATTCTGTTACCATCATTATGTTACCATCATTCTGTTACCATCATTATGTTACCATCATTCTGTTACCATCATTATGTTACCATCATTCTGTTACCATCATTATGTTACCATCATTCTGTTACCATCATTCCTGCGCCGACAGAGATGTCCGCCTCGCTTCGCGTTCCTAGGAAACTATGCAGTATTTTTTTTATTTACATGTTATTTCTGACAATGGTTCCCCAGGTAATCTTAGGTTTTATTACATACAGTCGGGAGGCACTACTGGATATTAGAGCAACGTCAACTCACCATCATTACAACCAGGAATACGACTTTCCTGAAGCGGATCCTGTGTTTTGCCCACCACCCAGGACAATGGATCGGATCCCAGCCAGCAAACCAAAACAACGTCGCCGTAAAAGGGGCAGACGAAGCGATCTTCTGGTCAGACTCCGGAGACGGGCACATCGCGCACCGCTCCCGAGCATACTACTCGCCAATGTCCGGTCTCTTGACAACAATGTTGATGAAATCCGAGCAAGGGTAGCATTCCAGAGAGACATAAGATGCTAACGTTCTTTGCTTCACGGAAACATGGCTCACTCGAGACACCCTATCGGAGTAGGTACAGCCAGCAGGTTTCTTCACGTATTGCGCCGACAGAAACAAGCATCTTTCTGGTAAGAAGAGGGGCGGTGGGGTATGCCTTATGATTAACGAGACGTGGTGTGATCATAACAACATACAGGAACTCAAGTCCTTCTGTTCACCTAACTTAGAATTCCTCACAATCAAATGTCGACAGTGTAGCTATTCCCTCCGCAAGGAAATAAAACAAGCTAAGCGTCAGTATAGAGACAAAGTAGAGTTGCAATTCAACGGCTCAGACACAAGAGGTATGTGGCAGGGTCTACAGTCAATCACAGATTACAAAAAGAAAACCAGCACCGTCGCAGACCAGGATGTCTTGCTCCCAGACAGACTAAACAACTTCTTTGCTCGCTTTGAGGACAATACAGTGTCACTGACACAGCCCGCTACCAAAACCTGTGGACTCTCCTTCACTGCAGCCGAGTGAGTAAAACACTTAAACGTGTTAACCCTCGCAAGGCTGCAGGCCCAGACTGCATCCCCAGCCGCGCCCTCAGAGCATGCGCAGACCAGCTGGCTGGTGCGTTTACGGACATATTCAATCAATCCCTATACCAGTCTGCTGTTCCCACATGTTTCAAGAGGGCCACCATTGTTCCTGTTCCCAAGAAAGCTAAGGTAACTGAGCTAAATGACTACCGCCCCGTAGCACTCACTTCCGTCATCATGAAGTGCTTTGAGAGACTAGTCAAGGACCATATCACCTCCACCCTACCTGACACCTTAGACCTACTACAATTTTCATTTTCAATTTTCTTACCGCTCGAATAGGTACACGGACGACGCAATCGCAACCACACTGCACACTGCCCTAACCCATCTGGACAAGAGGAATACCTACGCGAGAATGCTGTTCATCAACTACAGCTCAGCATTTAATACCATAGTACCCTCCAAACTTGTCATCAATCTCGAGACCCTGGGTCGCCCCCCAGGTGGTGAGGGTAGGTAACAACATCTCCACCCCGCTGATACTCAACACTGGAGCCCCACAAGGGTGCGCTCTGAGCCCTCTCCTGTACTCCCTGTTTACCCACGACTGTGTGGCCATGCACGCCTCCAACTCAATCATCCAGTTTGCAGACGACACTACAGTAGTAGGCTTCATTACCAACAACGACGAGACGGCCTACAGGGAGGAGGTGAGGGACCTCGGAGTGTGGTGTCAGGAAAATAACCTCACACTCAACATCAACAAAACAAAGGAGATGATCTTGGACTTCAGGAAACAGCAGAGGGAGCACCCCCCTATCCATATCGAGGGGACAGTAGTCGAGAGGGTACTAAGTTTTAAGTTCCTCGGCGTACACATCACGGACAAACTGAATTGGTCCACCCAGACAGACAGCGTGGTGAAGAAGGTGCAGCAGTGCCTCTTCAACCTCAGGAGGTTGAAGAAATGTGTCTTGTCACCAAAAGCACTCACAAACTTCTACAGATGCACAATTGAGAGCATCCTGTCGGGCTGTATCACCGCCTGGTACGGCAACTGCTCCACCCACAACCTTAATGCTCTCCAGAGGGTAGTGAGGTCTGCACAACGCATCACCGGGGGCAAACTACATGCCCTCCAGGACACCTACACCACCCAATGTCACAGGAAGGCCATAAAGATCATCAAGGACAACAACCACCCGAGCCACTGCCTGTTCACCCCGCTATCATCCAGAAGGCGAGGTCAGTACAGGTGCATCAAAGCAGGGACCAAGAGACTGAAAAACAGCTTCTATCTCAAGGCCATCAGACTGTTAAACAGCCACCACTAACATTGAGTGGCTGCTGCCAACATACTGACTCAACTCCAGCCACTTTAATAATGGAAAAATGTATGTAAAAATGTATCACTAGCCACTTTAAACTATGCCACTTTATGTTTATGTACCCTATATTACTCTTCTCATATGTATATACTGTACTCTATACCATTTACTGCATCTTGCCTATGCCGTTCTGTACCATCACCCATTCATATATATTTATGTACATATTCTTCATCCCTTTACACTTGTGTGTGTAAGGTAGTTGTTGTGAAATTGTTAGGATAGATTACTCTTTTGTTATTACTGCATTGTTGCAACCAGAAGCACAAACATTTCGCTACACTCGCATTAACATCTGCTAACCATGTGTATGTGACAGATACAATTAGATTTGATCATTCTGTTAGCATCATTATGTTACTGGGTGTTAATCCACTTCACTTACAGTAGTTCAATAACCAAAACAGACGTTTTTCAAACTCAAGGTGTCCTGTCATAGCTGACACCCCATTCTTTCTGCACACGTCTTTGACTCTTAATTCCCGAGTATATACTTAACAGCTTTTCACAAAAAACTGTTCACATAAAAAACGAAGGAAGGGTTTACTGTAATTCTGTTACCTATCTTTACATCTGCACTGTTCTTCTAGAAAATGTTCATTGGAAATTGTTAAAAGTAGCCATTGTGCATAGAGTTGTATGGTTTGTCTAACTTTGCAATCAACTGTTTTTGTCTGGCATACTTTTAAAGTGAAAATAAAACAGAGACTAGCGTCATTCTGGTACCGTGGAATTGCCCCAAGCCTAATAAACTTGCGAGGAAAGCGGGCTGCTGCAGCGTCCATATTCAAACAGAGCACACAGCTTCGGCATCCTTCTGGAGATAAGACAAACTGACCTAACTCCCCCTAAACCCAATTATCGCCTCTGTGAAGGATATCTCACCCTTCTCGAATTTATTCAAGTTATGCTAATGTTTTGACAGGTCTCATTCACATTTCACAATGTACTTTTCCCCTTATAACTGTGCTAAAACATTACGCAAAAAACAAAAACATTTGAATATTTACCAGTATTTGGTGAGTTTAGCGAACCGGTTTACGTAAACTGCTAGTCGTTGTCCAGGGTGCTGAAATCCACCTATTCCTTCGCAGCAGGTTCAGGGAACGTCCGTTCAATCCGCTGAGAGCGAGACACAGCACACAGATTTAAAATGCAGTCCAACTGCTGTGGCCGTCAGTGACGTTAATAAGAAAATTCCATTCGTGCCACCAGCATTGAAGCCAACAGAGAAAATAATATCTTCGAAATTGTGACTTTATGAAACCAACGACGCAGAAGTAGTGCAGTGGCTATGCTCTCCACTGCTCCGGGACGGTTTTGCCGGTCTAATTGGCATCGCTTTGCTATTTGCTTTTTCCTTCGCTTATACTCTCTCTCTCGCTCTATGTCTCTCTCTCTCTCTCTCTCTCTCTCTCTCTCTCTCTCTCGCGCGCGCTCTGTCTCTCTCTCTCCACCCGCCCTCGCAACAGAGAATTAGATTTATGGTCAATTTGCTTTTGTAGGCTAGAGAGGAGAGACCGCCTGTTTCGTAGCCTATACACCCCCCTGTCGTCTTTTCCCCTCCCCCCCCACTTTTCCTCCTCTATAGTCCCGCGGTTTGCTTTTATTAGCGCAACAGTTTCCTACATGCCGGAAAAGCCGGTGCCCGGTGGTAAATGACAGCAAGCGACACCCGTGAAGGGGGTGAGGGAATATCTTGCTCCTTCCACGGTGGGGGCACCGCGCGCTCTCTTCCTCATTAGCTTTCAACACCACATGAATTGAACGGCACCGACCGACTGAGCTACATGCATTATACGAACGCACCGAACCCATAGAGGATAAGACCATCATTTGAAACTTATTCAGGAATCACTACAGACACACTGATGCTGCTCGCACATTCAAACACATTTTCTCTGATTAGGCCTTTCACGAGCCAATCAGGGTAAATTAGAATGATTGACACGATGTGGCATGAATGCACAGGGGTTTGATGGATGAAAATATCCTCAAATTAAAGTCTGCTTTAGTTATTATGTGATTTCAAATCCAAAGTGCTTGAGTACTCAGCCAAAACAACAAAAAATGTGTCACTGTCCCAATACCTTTTGAGCTAATTGTATACCTTGGCTCAATCAAAGTGAATGTGTGCATGCAAATCATAATAATTTGATGGGTGCTAACATTTGTCCCATTTCACACATGTGCAAGTGGGTTTTTTATGCATGTTTGAACTGGAAATGTTTTTGTTGTTGTTACATATCCCAACTTTCCCTGAGACAGCCTCAGAGAGTGGGTCTGCCATTATCAACGGCGACCCTGGAGTAATTACGGTTAAGAGCCTTGCACAAGGGCACATCGACAGATGTTTCACCTTGTCGGCTTGGGGATTCGAACTAGAAACCTTTCGGTAACCGCAAGTCTACCTGCCACTGTGTGTGTGTGTGTGTGTGTGTGTGTGTGTGTGTGCGTGCGTGCGTGTGTGTGTGTGTGTGTGTGTGTGTGTGTGTGTGTGTGTGTGTGTGTGTGTGTGTGTGTGTGTGTGTGTGTGTGTGTGAAATACATGCACATGCATAAGGATCCCCTTTCTTCGATCACTATGTCACAGTTACATAACCCATTTATCAGTATCAGAGTAACATTTCATGTTCTCTGTCTTCAGATTGTTTCCTTCTGAACACAGGCTGTACTTTCCTGTTGAGGCACAGAGGAGTTACCCTCCTTTCTTCTGACGGGCTGAATTTATGATTAGTATTCTATAGTCCTCCTGCAGCAAATATGCATTTCACGCTTACATGCACACACAGTGGCAGCTGCGAAGGGCCCTCCAGTGACCAAGAGCTGTAGCCAGTCACATAGTCTCTTCAGACGTGTCCTAAATTAGCTCATGCTTTCGAAACTCAACTTGAGCTTATTAGCCTTGGGGAACATCAGGCAAAACACTAGCTAATGGGGTTTAGCATGTTCCAGACTGTGTTTGTATGATTAGCAGTTAGCTAGGGCTGGGAATTGCCAGGGACCTCACAATGCGATATTATCACAATACTTAGGTGCCAACATGATATGTACTGAGATTCTCACGATTCTATATGTATTGCGATTCGGAAATATACAATTTTTGCGATTCAAACATACTTCTCACCATGTCTGCTGCAGAGGGACAAGAGGGAGCCAATTCGAAAGCAAGTTTGGATCAGTCATGGAAACTAAAGTGCTGAAAACAAATTGTCTTACTAACTAAAAAGACTGAGAACAAGAATGACAAATAATGGCGTAAAGGACAACGTGAACCAGCCTGCTCTCATAGACTAGACGTACTACTTTCCAAATACTTAGCATGTTAGCTAACCCTTCCCCTAACCCAATCCTAACCGTAATCCTTTTAGCTATCCCTTCCCCTAACCATAACCCTAACCCTAACCTTAACCCTTTAACCTAACTCTGAACCTTTACCCTAAGCCCTAACCTTATCCCTTTAACCTAACTCTGAACCTTAACCCTAAGCCCTAACCTTAACTCTTTAACCTAACTCTGAACCTTTACCCTAAGCCCTAACCTTAACTCTTTAACCTAACTCTGAACCTCAACCCTAAGCCCTAACCCTAGCCCCTAGCCTAGCTAACGTTTAACCAGCTAGCTAACGTTAGCCACCTTTCCAACAACAAATTGGAATTCGTAATATATCATATGTTTATCAAAATCATAAAACATATTGCATGTTTTTCCAATTAATAACACATTGTAAGAATTGCAATTCATAAACATATACTAATTGTGAATCAAAACTTATAATACGAAGATGATGAAGATCCACAAATGAATGCATACCATACAAAACGTAACATATAATACTAAATGGAGCGTGTCGGATTTACATACAGAATAAAACGAAATGCTCTTGAGTCCAGGTTGTGCGAACAGAAAATATCCAATCAAGCCCTGTATGGTTCGAGTTGGCCTTAAAATTTGTATCAGGCAGGGCCTTGCACAGACCTATCAGGGGGAAGTGCTCAAAATGAAAGGGTACCTGCAGGCACACTTGATCTGAAAAAAAATGTTCATTATTCATATCTTGAAATTCATAACACACTAACTACCTCTGTAGCGATATTTGTTTTTTTATGTTGATGACTAGATAGCTGGATAGCTAACTTGATTTTTTTTTGTTGTTGACTGATTGTGATTTATCTTCAATGCTCAAAAAAAACAACTTCATAATTTATTATTCATAATCTTCTAACCCATTATCCCAGAAACCCTAGACCCACTCCAATTTGCATACCGCCCAAACAGATCCACAGATGATGCAATCTGTATTGCACTCCACACTGCGCTTTCCCACCTGGACAAAAGGAACACTTATGTGAGAATGCTTTTCATTGACTACAGCTCAGTGTTCAACACCATAGTACCCTCAAAGCTCATCACTAAGCTAAGGATCCTGGGACTAAACACCTCCCTCTGCAACTGGATCCTGGACTTCATGACAGGCCACCCCCAGGTGGTAAGGGTAGGTAGCAACACATCTGCCACGCTGATCCTCAACACTGGAGCCCCCCAGGGGTGTGTGCTCAGTCCCCTCCTTTTCAACAGTTTTTACCCCCAAGCCATAAGACTCCTGAACAGGTAACCAAATGGCTACCCGGACAATTTGCATTGTGTGACCCCCCAACCCCTCTTTTACACTGCTGCTACTCTCTGTTTATCATATACTGTATGCATAGTCACTTTAACCATATGTAGTTGTGGCCAAAATTTTTGAGAATTACACAAATATTAATTTTCACAAAGTCTGCTTCCTCAGTTTGTATGACGGCAATTTGCATATACTTCAGAATGTTATGAAGAGTGATCAGATGAAGTCCCTCTTTGCCATGCAAATGAACTGAATCCCCCCAAAACACTTCCACTGCATTTCAGCCCTGCCACTAAAGGACCAGCTGACATCATGTCAGTGATTCTCTCGTTAACACAGGTGTGAGTGTTGACGAGGACAAGGCTGGAGATCCCTCTGTCAGGCTGATTGAGTTCTAATAACAGACTGGAAGCTTCAAAAGGAAGGTGGTGCTTGGAATCATTGTTCTTCCTCTGTCAGCCATGGTTACCTGCAAGGAAACACATGCTGTCATCATTGCTTTGCACAAAAAGGGCTTTACAGGCAAGAATATTGCTGCCAGTAAGATTGCACCTAAATCAACCATTTATCAGATCATCAAGAACTTCAAGGAGAGCGGTTCAATTGTTGTGAAGAAGGCTTCAGGGCGCCCAAGAAAATCCAGCAAGCGCCAGGACCATCTCCTAAAGTTGATTCAGCTGAGGGATCGGGGCATCACCAGTACAGAGCTTGCTCAGGAATGGCAGCAGGCAGGTGTGAGTGCATCTGCATGCACAGTGAGGCGAAGACTTTTGGAGGATGACCTGGTGTCGAGAAGGGCAGCAAAGAAGCCACTTCTCTCCAGGAAAAACATCAGGGACAGACTGATATTCTGCAAAAGGTACAGGGATTAGACTGCTGAGGACTGGGGTAAAGTCATTTTCTCTGATGAAACTCCTTTCTGATTGCTTGGGGCATCCGGAAAAAAGCTTGTCCGGAGAAGACAAGGTGAGTGCTACCATCAGTCCTGTGTCATGCCAACAGTAAAGCTGTCACGTTCTGACCTTTAGTTCTTTTTGTTTTGTCATTATTTAGTATGTTCAGGGCGTGAGTTGGGGTGGGCAGTCTATGTTTGTTTTTCTATGATTTGGGTATTTCTATGTTTCGGCCTAGTATGGTTCTCAATCAGAGGCAGGTGTCATTAGTTGTCTCTGATTGAGAATCATACTTAGGTAGCCTGGGTTTCACTGTGTGTTTGTGGGTGATTGTTCCTGTCTCTGTGTTTGCACCAGATAGGACTGTTTTGCGTTTTCACATTTCTTGTTTTTGTTAGTTTGTTCATGTGAAGTGATTTATTAAAACATGAATAACCACCACGCTGCGCTTTGGTCCGCCTCTCCGTCAATGGAAGAAATCCCTTACAAAAGCATCCTGAGACCATTCATGTGTGGGGTTGATTCTTAGCCAAGGGATTGGGCTCACTCACAATTTTGCCTAAGAACACAGCCATGAATAAAGAATGGTACCAACACATCCTCCAAGAGCATCTTCTCCCAACCATCCAGGAACAGTTTGGTGATGAGCAATGCCTTTTCATGTATGATGGAGCACCTTGCCATAAGGCAAAAGTGATAACTAAGTGGCTTGGGGAACAAAACATCGATATTTTGGGTCCATGGCCAGGAAACTCCCCAGACCTTAATTAATCCCATTGAGAACTTGTGGTCAATCCTTAAGAGGCAGATGAACAAACAAAAGCCAAATTCTGACAAACTCCAAGCATTGATTATGCAAGAATGGGCTGCCATCAGTCAGGATGTGGCCCAGAAGTTAATTGACATCATGCCAGGGCGGATTGCAGAGGTCTTGAAAAAGAAAGGTCAACACTGAAAATATTGACTCTTTGCATCAACTTCATGCAATTGTCAATAAAAGCCTTTGACACTTATGAAATGCTTGTAATTATACTTCAGTATTCCATAGTAACATCTGACAAAAATATGTAAAAATGTATATTTGTGTCATTCTCAAAACTTTTGGCCACGACTTTACATGTACATACTACCTCAATCAGCGTGACTTACCGGTGTCTGTATGTAGCCTCGCTACTGTTTTTCACTGTCTTTTTACTGTTGTTTTGTATTTCTTTACGCACCTATTGTTCACCTAATACATTTTTTACACTATTAGTTAGAGCCTGTAAGTAAGCATTTCACTGTAAGGTCTACTACACCTTCTGTATTCGGCGCACGTGACAAATACACTTTGATTTGATTTGATGATACAGTATATGGCTGGCTGGCTAGTGGCTTGTGTGGATATTGTAGTGTATGGTGGTTAGCTAGAGTGTAGACTACCTGTGTTGATGCTGTCGTGACACAAGTGCATCTCCTGACTGAAGAAGGGATTGAGTTTGGTCGGAGAGTCATAGAGAGTCGTAAGCTAGCAGGCAGCCAGACCCAATATTGACCATATAAATAAAGTATTATCAAGTGTAAATAAAATGTTTTGCTGCAGCTGCTGTGGAAGAACTGTTGATATTTAAACTAGGTAGCTTGGTACACACATTTGACCGGTGACCATATCTAAAACCATGCATGTTTGGATACCAGGCACACGCAATCTCTGCCTACATAAACCTACCCAACCCTACCCTATACCCTGTTTAACCCCATGCACTACTGTCCACAATAATCCTACCCTACCCAACCCTACCCTACACCTTATCTTACCCCATACACTACTGTCCCCCATAATCCTACCCTACCCTACCCAACCCTACCCTATACTATACTCTACCCACCCTACCTTGCCCTACCCTACCTTACCCAGCCTAGTTGTCTGTATAACCTCATTAGTCTGGGTGGATAGATGTTGAAAGATGTTGATAGATGTGGATAGATGTGGATAGATGTTGATAGATGTTCATAGATGTGGATAGATGTTCATAGATGTGGATAGATGTGGATAGATGTTCATAGATGTGGATAAATGTTCATAGATGTGGATAGATGTTCATAGATGTTCATAGATGTGGATAGATGTGGATAGATGTTGATTGATGTGGATAGATGTTCATAGATGTGGATAGATGTTGATAGATGTGGATATATGTTCATAGATGTGGGCAGATGTTGATAGATGTGGATAGATGTGGATAGATGTTCAAAGATGTGGATAGATGTTCATAGACGTGGATAGATGTTGATAGATGTGGATAGATGTGGGTAGATGTTCATAGATGTTCATAGACGTGGATAGATGTTGATAGATGTGGATAGATGTGGGTAGATGTTCATAGATGTGGATAGATGTGGATAGATGTTCATAGTAGTTATTAGATGTGGATAGATTTTCATAGATGTGGATAGATGTTGATAGATGTGGATAGATGTTCATAGATGTGGATAGAGGTGGATAGATGTTCATAGTTGTTGATAGATGTGGATAGATGTTCATCGATGTTGATAGATTTGGATAGATGTGGATAGATGTGAATAGATGTTGATAGATGTGGATAGATGTAGATAGATGTGGATAGATGTGGATAGATGTTCATAGATGTGGATAGATGTTCATAGATGTGGATAGGTGTTCATAGATGTGGATAGAGGTGGATAGATGTTCATAGTTGTTGATAGATGTGGATAGATGTTTATAGATGTTGATAGATTTGGAAAGATGTGAATAGATGTTGATAGATGTGGATAGATGTTGATAGATGTGGATAGATGTTCATAGATGTGGATAGAGGTGGATAGATGTTCATAGTTGTTGATAGATGTGGATAGATGTTCATCGATGTTGATAGATTTGGATAGATGTGGATAGATGTGAATAGATGTTGATAGATGTGGATAGATGTAGATAGATGTGGATAGATGTGGATAGATGTTCATAGATGTGGATAGATGTTCATAGATGTGGATAGGTGTTCATAGATGTGGATAGAGGTGGATAGATGTTCATAGTTGTTGATAGATGTGGATAGATGTTCATAGATGTTGATAGATTTGGAAAGATGTGAATAGATGTTGATAGATGTGGATAGATGTTGATAGATGTGGATAGATGTTCATAAATGTCGATATATGTGGATAGATGTTGATAGATGTGGATAGATGTTGATAGATGTGGATAGATGTGGATAGATGTTCATAGATGTGGATAGATGTGGATAGATGTTCATAGATGTGGATAGATGTGGATAGATGTTGATATATGTGGATAGATGTTGATAGATGTGGATAGATGTGGATAGATGTGGATAGATGTGGATAGATGTGGATAGATGTTGATAGATGTGGATAGATGTGGATAGATGTTCATAGATGTGGATAGATGTTCATAGATGTTCATAGATGTGGATAGATGTGGATAGATGTTCAAAGATGTGGATAAATGTTCATAAATGTGGATAGATGTTCATAGATGTTCATAGATGTTCATAGATGTGGATAGATGTTCATAGATGTGGATAGATGTTCAAAGATGTGGATAGATGTTCATAGATGTGGAGAGATGTTGATAGATGTGGATAGATGTTCATAGATGTGGATAGATGTTCATAGATGTTGATAGATGTGGATAGATGTTGATAGATTTTGATAGATGTTCATAGATGTGGATAGATGTTCATAGACGTGGAAAGATGTTGAAAGATGTGGATAGATGTTGAGAGATGTGGATAGATGTTCATAGATGTGGATAGATGTTCATAGACGTGGATAGATGTTAATGGATGTGGATAGATGTTCATAGATGTTGATAGATGTGGATAGATTTTCATAGATGTGGATAGATGTTGATAGAGATGGATAGATGTTCATAGATGTGGATATATGTTCATAGATGTTGATAGATGTGGATAGATGTTGATAGATGTGGATATATGTTCATAGATGTGGATAGATGTTGATAGATGTGGATACAGTGCCTTGCGAAAGTATTCGGCCCCCTTGAACTTTGCGACCTTTTGCCACATTTCAGGCTTCAAACATAAAGATATAAAACTGTATTTTTTTGTGAAGAATCAACAAGTGGGACACAATCATGAAGTGGAACGACATTTATTGGATATTTCAAACTTTTTTAACAAATCAAAAACTGAAAAATTGGGCGTGCAAAATTATTCAGCCCCTTTACTTTCAGTGCAGCAAACTCTTTCCAGAAGTTCAGTGAGGATCTCTGAATGATCCAATGTTGACCTAAATGACTAATGATGATAAATACAATCCACCTGTGTGTAATCAAGTCTCCGTATAAATGCACCTGCACTGTGATAGTCTCAGAGGTCCGTCAAAAGCGCAGAGAGCATCATGAAGAACAAGGAACACACCAGGCAGGTCCGAGATACTGTTGTGAAGAAGTTTAAAGCCGGATTTGGATACAAAAAGATTTCCCAAGCTTTAAACATCCCAAGGAGCACTGTGCAAGCGATAATATTGAAATGGAAGGAGTATCAGACCACTGCAAATCTACCAAGACCTGGCCGTCCCTCTAAACTTTCAGCTCATACAAGGAGAAGACTGATCAGAGATGCAGCCAAGAGGCCCATGATCACTCTGGATGAACTGCAGCGATCTACAGCTGAGGTGGCAGACTCTGTCCATAGGACAACAATCAGTCGTATATTGCACAAATCTGGCCTTTATGGAAGAGTGGCAAGAAGAAAGCCATTTCTTAAAGATATCCATAAAAAGTGTTGTTTAGAGTTTGCCACAAGCCACCTGGGAGACACACCAAACATGTGGAAGAAGGTGCTCTGGTCAGATGAAACCAAAATTGAACTTTTTGGCAACAATGCAAAACGTTATGTTTGGCGTAAAAGCAACACAGCTCATCACCCTGAACACACCATCCCGACTGTCAAACATGGTGGTGGCAGCATCATGGTTTGGGCCTGCTTTTCTTCAGCAGGGACAGGGAAGATGGTTAAAATTGATGGGAAGATGGATGGAGCCAAATACAGGACCATTCTGGAAGAAAACCTGATGGAGTCTGCAAAAGACCTGAGACTGGGACGGAGATTTGTCTTCCAACAAGACAATGATCCAAAACATAAAGCAAAATCTACAATGGAATGGTTCAAAAATAAACATATCCAGGTGTTAGAATGGCCAAGTCAAAGTCCAGACCTGAATCCAATCGAGAATCTGTGGAAAGAACTGAAAACTGCTGTTCACAAATGCTCTCCATCCAACCTCACTGAGCTCGAGCTGTTTTGCAAGGAGGAATGGGAAAAAATGTCAGTCTCTCGATGTGCAAAACTGATCGAGACATACCCCAAGCGACTTACAGCTGTAATCGCAGCAAAAGGTGGCGCTACAAAGTATTAACTTAAGGGGGCTGAATAATTTTGCACGCCCAATTTTTCAGTTTTTGATTTGTTAAAAAAGTTTGAAATATCCAATAAATGTCGTTCCACTTCATGATTGTGTCCCACTTGTTGTTAATTCTTCACAAAAAAATACAGTTTTATATCTTTATGTTTGAAGCCTGAAATGTGGCAAAAGGTCGCAAAGTTCAAGGGGGCCGAATACTTTCGCAAGGCACTGTAGATGTGGATAGATGTGGATAGATATTGATAGATGTGGATAGATGTTGATAGATGTGGATAGATGTTGATAGATGTGGATAGATGTTGATAGATGTGGATAGATGTGGATAGATGTTGATAGATTTTGATAGATGTTCATAGATGTGGATAGATGTTCATAGACGTGGAAAGATGTTGAAAGATGTGGATAGATGTTGAGAGATGTGGATAGATGTTCATAGATGTGGATAGATGTTGATAGACGTGGATAGATGTTAATGGATGTGGATAGATGTTCATAGATGTTGATAGATGTGGATAGATTTTCATAGATGTGGATAGATGTTGATAGAGATGGATAGATGTTCATAGATGTGGATATATGTTCATAGATGTTGATAGATGTGGATAGATGTTGATAGATGTGGATATATGTTCATAGATGTGGATAGATGTTGATAGATGTGGATACAGTGCCTTGCGAAAGTATTCGGCCCCCTTGAACTTTGTGACCTTTTGCCACATTTCAGGCTTCAAACATAAAGATATAAAACTGTATTTTTTTGTGAAGAATCAACAAGTGGGACACAATCATGAAGTGGAACGACATTTATTGGATATTTCAAACTTTTTTAACAAATCAAAAACTGAAAAATTGGGCGTGCAAGGCAGGGTCAGAGCTAGCTGGATGGGGAGGGGCAAGGCAGGGTCAGAGCTAGATGGATGGGGAGGGGCAAGGCAGGGTCAGAGCTGGCTGGGTGGGGAGGGGCAAGGCAGGGTCAGAGCTGGCTGAATGGGGAGGGGCAAGGCAGGGTCAGAGCTGGCTGGATGGGGAGGGGCAAGGCAGGGTCAGAGCTAGATGGATGGGGAGGTGCAAGGCAGGGTCAGAGCTGGCTGGATGGGGAGGTGCAAGGCAGGGTCAGAGCTGGTTGGATGGGGAGGGGCAAGGCAGGGTCAGAGCTAGCTGGATGGGGAGGGGCAAGGCAGGGTCAGAGATGGCTGGATGGGGAGGGGCAAGGCAGGGTCAGAGCTGGCTGGGTGGGGAGGGGCAAGGCAGGGTCAGAGATGGCTGGATGGGGAGGGGCAAGGCAGTGTCAGAGCTGGCTGGGTGGGGAGGGGCAAGGCAGGGTCAGAGTTGGCTGGATGGGGAGGGGCAAAGCAGGGTCAGAGCTGGCTGGATGGGGAGGGGCAAGGCAGGGTCAGAGCTGGCTGGGTGGGGAGGGGCAAAGCAGGGTCAGAGCTGGCTGGATGGGGAGGGGCAAGGCAGGGTCAGAGCTGGCTGGATGGGGAGGGGCAAGGCAGGGTCAGAGCTGGCTGGATGGGGAGGGGCAAGGCAGGGTCAGAGCTGGCTGGATGGGGAGGGGCAAGGCAGGGTCAGAGCTGGCTGAATGGGGAGGGGCAAGGCAGGGTCAGAGCTGGCTGGATGGGGAGGGGCAAGGCAGGGTCAGAGCTAGATGGATGGGGAGGTGCAAGGCAGGGTCAGAGCTGGCTGGATGGGGAGGGGCAAGGCAGGGTCAGAGCTGGTTGGATGGGGAGGGGCAAGGCAGGGTCAGAGCTAGATGGATGGGGAGGGGCAAGGCAGGGTCAGAGTTGGCTGGATGGGGAGGGGCAAGGCAGGGTCAGAGCTGGCTGGATGGGGAGGAGCAAGGCAGGGTCAGAGCTGGCTGGATGGGGAGGAGCAAGGCAGGGTCAGAGCTGGCTGGGTGGGGAGGGGCAAGGCAGGGTCAGAGCTAGATGGATGGGGAGGTGCAAGGCAGGGTCAGAGCTGGCTGGATGGGGAGGGGCAAGGCAGGGTCAGAACTGGCTGGATGGGGAGGGGCAAGGCAGGGTCAGAACTGGCTGGATGGGGAGGGGCAAGGCAGGGTCAGAACTGGCTGGATGGGGAGGGGCAAGGCAGGGTCAGAACTGGCTATGTGGCAAACCAGGTGGTGTGAATTTGCTGATTTGGAGAAGGAGTAAAGGGGAGGTCAGAGTGTGTGCGTGTGCATGTGTGTGTGTGTATGTTTGGGGGGGATGATTTTTGGGAAGTGAGTATTGGTGTATTTATTTATGACATTCAGTGTGCGTGTTTGTTTGTAAACAGTATGTGCAGCGTTTAGTAATTAGGTGAGAGCACTGTGTGTTGTGTGGGTGTCAGTGTTGTTGAGTAAACACCATATAGGAGAGAATTTCTGTCATTGGGTCATTAAGTACATATCTGAATGCGTTTTTGTGAAGTAGAACGAGTGGTAGAAGAGGCAAGGTCAACTGGAATGTTTGTATGTGTGCAGATGTGCTATGCGTGTGTGTGTGTGAGAGAGAGAGAGAGAGAGAGAGAGAGAGAGAGAGAGAGAGACAGAGAGAGACAGCGAGATAGAGAGTTGTTCCGTGATAGTTTTTTGGCAGAAGTGTTCTCCCCCTCCAGAAATAATTTCCTTACCAACGCTATATCTGATCAAATGTAATCTTGCTGTCAGGAGCAGCACTTGTTAAAGAGAAAGTTCGCTATTTTACAACTTGATGAGAAGGTGTGGAAGAGAATGAGGGTGGGAATGAAATGGTGTGGAAGAGGAAAGGAGAGCAAGAGACAAAGGGAGGAAGAGGATAGTATAGGCAGTAGACATAGAGAGGAAGAGGATAGTATAGGCAGTAGACATAGAGAGGAAGAGGATAGTATAGGCAGTAGACATACAGTGGAAGAGGATAGTATAGGCAGTAGACATACAGAGGAAGAGGATAGTATAGGCAGTAGACATACAGAGGAAGAGGATAGTATAGGCAGTAGACATACAGAGGAAGAGGATAGTATAGGCAGTAGACATACAGAGGAAGAGGATAGTATAGGCAGTAGACATACAGAGGAAGAGGATAGTATAGGCAGTAGACATACAGAGGAAGAGGATAGTATAGGCAGTAGACATACAGAGGAAGAGGATAGTATAGGCAGTAGACATAGAGAGGAAGAGGATAGTATAGGCAGTAGACATACAGAGGAAGAGGATAGTATAGGCAGTAGACATAGAGAGGAAGAGGATAGTATAGGCAGTAGACATACAGAGGAAGAGGATAGTATAGGCAGTAGACATACAGAGGAAGAGGATAGTATAGGCAGTAGACATACAGAGGAAGAGGATAGTATAGGCAGTAGACATACAGAGGAAGAGGATAGTATAGGCAGTAGACATACAGAGGAAGAGGATAGTATAGGCAGTAGACATACAGAGGAAGAGGATAGTATAGGCAGTAGACATACAGAGGAAGAGGATAGTATAGGCAGTAGACATAGAGAGGAAGAGGATAGTATAGGCAGTAGACATACAGAGGAAGAGGATAGTATAGGCAGTAGACATACAGAGGAAGAGGATAGTATAGGCAGTAGACATAGAGAGGAAGAGGATAGAAGAAGCAGTAGTCAAAGGGGGGAAGAGATGAGGATAGGCATTAGACATAGGGAGTAAGAAGATAAGAGAGGCAGTAGACATAGAGAGTACGAGGATAGGAGAGGCAGTAGACAAAGGGAGGAAGTGGATAGGATAGCCAGTAGACATAGGGAGGAAGAGGATAGTGTAGGCGGTAGACAAAGGGAGGAAGAGGATAGCATAGACAGTAGACATAATGAGGAAGAGAATAGGAGAAGCAGTAGACATTTTTAGGAAGATGATATTATAGGCGGTAGACACAGGGAGGGGTCTTTCAGCTCCATGTTTGTTATTAACCTAATAGGTATATACACAACTGTCAAACACTGACCTCTCTTTCTTTCTTTCTTTTTTTCTCTCTCTCTCTCTCTCTACAGCACCACCACCACCACCACCACCAGACGCCCACGTTCCCTCTACTGTTCCCTTTACTATCCTCCACAGCTTGTGCATCCCCTCTTGGGCTTACCGTAGCCCGGAGATCCCCTCCGCATCCAACTTTCCACCCACCTTCCACTTCTCTTTGTGCTGATCATTGGAGAGTAGGACAGGATTTAGCCACTGAGCCAAGCTGAAAGGAGAACAGAGAAAGAGAGAGGATGTGTGGGTTATTCATGCCAGTTCTTTGGAGATTGCAGATATAGAATGGAATGGAGGACCGAGGATCCCGTCCATTTCTATGGCTCATTTCTCTGAAACCTCATCAGAATCTCACTACAGCCATGTAATCGCGGTGGCGTTTAAGGGAGACGATGTATATCGTAATAGGAGCTTATGCTCGTCATTCTCTGTCCTTTTCTTCTTGCTGTCTCTTTCTCTCCCCTTTTCTCTCTCTCACTCACTCAGCCCACCCAGTCAGACAACACACACACACACACACACACACACACACACACACACACACAAACAAACAAAATATCCTTCCTGATTGAATATCAGGTTGTGAGGAGTCACCTCTTTGAAGAGGAAGGGTTTCAGGTGCTTTTGAAAGATGGGAAGGGACTTTGGAGAGCCGAGCCAGGCTGGAGGAAAGGGGACAGTGAACGTCATAGGATGTGGAAAGGGATGAGAGTAGGGTGGAAGAGAAAGAATCAGGAGACAGGAGGGAGAAGGATTTTGCAGAAGGGAGAGATGTTAAGATGGGAGAGAGAGTGGGAGAGAGAGAATGAAGATTGATACGTTGCATGACCATCTGGGTAGAGGCTGAGTGGCTCGGGTTGGAGGAAAGGGAGACAGAAACGGAAACAAAGTAATGATCAGAGACCTGGGGAGGGATTGTAGTGAGATTAGTAGGTGATCAGGGTGGGGATGGGTAAGGGTAAGGGGATGGGTAAGGTCAAAATAGGCAAGGATGGGAAAGAGAGAGTTGGAAAGAAATTAATCGAAGGCAGACATCCGGAGGTTGAAGTCGCCAAGTACGAAGAGCAGTGAGCCATCGTCAGTAAATGCGCTTATCAAGGTGTCAAGCTCATTGAGGAAATCTCTAAATGCACAAGGTGGGCGATAGATGACAACAATGTTTAGCTTGTGAGTGGACAAGTGACAGTGACAGTACGGAATTCAAGTATAAAATGTATAGACAATTATTTCCTTAGCACTGGCATCTCATCACACCTGTCTTTGTTTGCATGATCTTGTCTGTATCGTACAACCCTGTCATTAGAATTTGATGAAGGGGGTTGATGTAGGAGCAAGTGTGTAGCTATTCATTTGTAGAACTTACCTGCTGCTGGAAAAGTAACGAGTGGCGACTGCTGAAGATTGGTCCAATCGATTGTTGGGAATATTGATTAAAAAAACTGACAGAGAATCGTGAAGTGGTACAAGGATCATTAGAGAGAACATATCTATTCAACTGACAAATTGGGAGTGCTTGTGAACTAATTTTGTATTTTTTTCTATGCACATGCACACACACACACACACACACACACACACACACACACACACACACACACACACACACACACACACACACACACACACACACACACACACACACACACACACACAAACAGAGAGTGAGAATAAAGGTGATGACGTTATCTCATCTCAGCCTGAACATATCTCTGCTGATCAGCGGAGGAAGCCTAGCAAAAAGTGGAGAAATGGGGAAACATGATTATCCTACAGTGGCGAGATGAGATGACTCAATAAGTACTAGTTGATACATGGTAGACGTCAGGAAATGTAATTGTGGGCCTAATCCTGCTCCTTAGTGTAATTGGGAGAAATGCTGAAACAAGTGACGAATAGTCCATTCTATATATATGTGTGGGAAACTATATTATGGGTCAGAATAAAAGTACTTTGTGAGAAGATCTTTCTCCCTGTTCTGTCCCTGTATACAGCCTGTCTGTCCCTGTGTACAGTCTGTCTGTCCCTGTGTACAGCCTGTCTGTCCCTGTATACAGCCTGTCTGTCCCTGTGTACAGTCTGTCTGCCCCTGTGTACAGTCTGTCTGTCCCTGTATACAGCCTGTCTGTCCCTGTGTACAGCCTGTCTGCCCCTGTGTACAGCCTGTCTGTCCCTGTGTACAGCCTGTCTGTCCCTGTGTACAGCCTGTCTGTCCCTGTATACAGCCTGTCTGTCCCTGTGTACAGCCTGTCTGTCCCTGTATACAGCCTGTCTGTCCCTGTGTACAGCCTGTCTGTCCCTGTATACAGCCTGTCTGTCCCTGTATACAGGCTGTCTGTCCCTATATATACCGCCTTTCTGTCCCTGTATACAGCCTGTCTGTCCCTGTATACAGCCTGTCTGTCCCTGTATACAGCCTGTCTGTCCCTGTGTACAGCCTGTCTGTCCCTGTGTACAGCCTGTCTGCCCCTGTGTACAGCCTGTCTGTCCCTGTATACAGCCTGTCTGTCCCTGTGTACAGCCTGTCTGTCCCTGTGTACAGCCTGTCTGTCCCTGTATACAGCCTGTCTGTCCCTGTATACAGCCTGTCTGTCCCTGTGTACAGCCTGTCTGTCCCTGTATACAGCCTGTCTGTCCCTGTGTACAGCCTGTCTGTCCCTGTGTACAGCCTGTCTGTCCCTGTATACAACCTGTCTGCCCCTGTATACAGCCACTCTACCTAGTAAGAAGATCTTACTCCTATACAGAATACCACTGCTCTGTTTCTCTCCCAGTCTAAATCCCTCTGGACTGAGCAGACTCCTTCTCCCCCACCACCATCCTGACATCCGTCTAGAATGCCAGGGCCCAGAGGTTTTCTGTCCATCTGCCAATCAAAGACTGAGGTGGAGCACAGGTACCCGACACAATGGAGGAAATCGTGTTGAGAGTGAGGACATGTTGATATGCACTCTGGAATGGGGAGAATCAGGAAATGGGGAGAATCAGGGAATGGGGAGAATCAGGGAATGGGGAGAATCAGGGAATGGGGAGAATCAGGGAATGGGGAGAATCAGGAAATGGGGAGAATCAGGGAATGGGGAGAATCAGGGAATGGGGAGAATCAGGGAATGGGGAGAATCAGGAAATGGGGAGAATCAGGGAATGGGGAGAATCAGGGAATGGGGAGAATCAGGAAATGGGGAGAATCAGGGAATGGGGAGAATCAGGGTTATTCTCTACTTTCCTCACCTCTTTTTTTCCATAACCTGGAATCTGATTGGTGAGTTTTTGCGTGCCTTCGTGTGCTTGTATGTGCGCATCTGAAAATGTGTATGTGTGTATCTAACTTCAGCAGCTTTCTTCCCCTGTATTGGAGCTGGGAGCTGCAGCGAGACAAAGCGCCCGTTGAGCCATTGCGCTCTCTAGCTCTCTGCTAGGCGCCCATTAGAAGAGATAGCTCCTATTCTCAGCCGCGCTCCCCTGCTCTGATTAACAGCCTACACCACAGCAGAAGCAATATGGCTGACATTTAACTATTATCTTCCACCACCCTCTACCCTACTTTCTATCTCGCCTACGTTAATCGACTGAGTTAACAAGCGTGTTACGGACAGTGGTAAACTGCATTTATGATACAATGTGAACTTACTAAGTCAGGGTTGGTGGTTTATCCATAAATGCATGAGACCCAACAGGCCTCAGATCTAATGATGATGGGTAACCTACGGAAAAGCCTGAAGGAATATTTTGAGTTAACCGTGATCCGTCAAGTGTCCACTGAACGGTCAATATTATTTAACCCCTCTGTGATTACAGTAGGCGTTATGGCGTATAGGAGCTGACGTTTATACCTTAGATATAGCAGTGTATTCTATAAGAAAGTGATGTTTTTTTTCCTCTCTCAATATTATATCATTGTTTCTGGTAAGCTTTTCAGCAGCATAGTAACCCATATGTTGATGATGTGAGGCTGTTCGGGAAAAGGTTAATGCTTTCAAGTACAAGTCCAACTTTCACTACATAGACAACTCTTCAGTACTGTAAGTATGAAACATGCTGTGAGAGAGCATGCGGTAGGACATCATCATGGTGGCGTCTTGCGTAACATCCTCTCATTATGCGTGGTGATACAGCCTGGTATACCATGTTTAAACCCATAAGGTCAGCTGGCTAACGGAAGAGCAAATTACTAAAACACTAAATGGGTTTTTGTGCGTGTGTGTGTATACAATATGTGTGTGTGTCTCAGTGTATGAGTGTGTGTGCATGTGTGCGTGTGTTTGTGTGTATCCAATATGTGTGTATGTGTGCCTGTGTGTACGAGTGCGTGTGTCTGTGTGCATGTGTGTGAGAGGGAGCGAGAGATAGGAATAGAAAGAGAGATTGAGAAATAAAATGACAGAGACAGCGAGAAAGATGGAACAAGAGAGAAAACGAGAGCGAGAGATGGAAAGAGATAAATAAAATCCCAGGGAGACAGAGAGAGAGCAACTGAGCAAACGAGCTGATACACGGTCACCATGGCAACCATTTGACGTGAAGCTGCCATACCTGCTGCCAATAAGAGCACTTTACTTCTCCGACGGCTTTCAATGGTCATGTGTGTACAGCAGTGGTCTAAAGTACTTCAGTAAAAATACTTTAAAGTACTGCTTAATTAGTATTTTAGGGTATTTATACTATTTACTATTTATATTTTGAACAACTTTTAGACACTGAAGTATATTTTTGTAATTGCATTTACAGTGCCTTGCGAAAGTATTCGGCCCCCTTGAACTTTGCGACCTTTTGCCACATTTCAGGCTTCAAACATAAAGATATAAAACTGTATTTTTTTGTGAAGAATCAACAACAAGTGGGACACAATCATGAAGTGGAACGACAGTTATTGGATATTTCAAACTTTTTTAACAAATCAAAAACTGAAAAATTGGGCGTGCAAAATTATTCAGCCCCCTTAAATTAATACTTTGTAGCGCCACCTTTTGCTGCGATTACAGCTGTAAGTCGCTTGGGGTATGTCTCTATCAGTTTTGCACATCGAGAGACTGACATTTTTTCCCATTCCTCCTTGTAAAACAGCTCGAGCTCAGTGAGGTTGGATGGAGAGCATTTGTGAACAGCAGTTTTCAGTTCTTTCCACAGATTCTCGATTGGATTCAGGTCTGGACTTTGACTTGGCCATTCTAACACCTGGATATGTTTATTTTTGAACCATTCCATTGTAGATTTTGCTTTATGTTTTGGATCATTGTCTTGTTGGAAGACAAATCTCCGTCCCAGTCTCAGGTCTTTTGCAGACTCCATCAGGTTTTCTTCCAGAATGGTCCTGTATTTGGCTCCATCCATCTTCCCATCAATTTTAACCATCTTCCCTGTCCCTGCTGAAGAAAAGCAGGCCCAAACCATGATGCTGCCACCACCATGTTTGACAGTGGGGATGGTGGGTTCAGCTGTGTTGCTTTTACGCCAAACATAACGTTTTGCATTGTTGCCAAAAAGTTCAATTTTGGTTTCATCTGACCAGAGCACCTTCTTCCACATGTTTGGTGTGTCTCCCAGGTGGCTTGTGGCAAACTTTAAACGACACTTTTTATGGATATCTTTAAGAAATGGCTTTCTTCTTGCCACTCTTCCATAAAGGCCAGATTTGTGCAATATACGACTGATTGTTGTCCTATGGACAGAGTCTCCCACCTCAGCTGTAGATCTCTGCAGTTCATCCAGAGTGATCATGGGCCTCTTGGCTGCATCTCTGATCAGTCTTCTCCTTGTATGAGCGACGGCCAGGTCTTGGTAGATTTGCAGTGGTCTGATACTCCTTCCATTTCAATATTATCGCTTGCACAGTGCTCCTTGGGATGTTTAAAGCTTGGGAAATATTTTTGTATCCAAATCCAGCTTTAAACTTCTTCACAACAGTATCTCGGACCTGCCTGGTGTGTTCCTTGTTCTTCATGATGCTCTCTGCGCTTTTAACGGACCTCTGAGACTATCACAGTGCAGGTGCATTTATACGGAGACTTGATTACACACAGGTGGATTGTATTTGTCATCATTAGTCATTTAGGTCAACATTGGATCATTCAGAGATCCTCACTGAACTTCTGGAGAGAGTTTGCTGCACTGAAAGTAAAGGGGCTGAATAATTTTGCACGCCCAATTTTTCAGTTTTTGATTTGTTAAAAGAGTTTGAAATATCCAATAAATGTCGTTCCACTTCATGATTGTGTCCCACTTGTTGTTGATTCTTCACAAAAAAATACAGTTTTATATCTTTATGTTTGAAGCCTGAAATGTGGCAAAAGGTCGCAAAGTTCAAGGGGGCCGAATACTTTCGCAAGGCACTGTATCTGTACAATACATTGTTTATAGTATCTTAAACACAGACTGTCTGAGCAAAATTCGGTGCCGACCTGGCTGGGATGGGAGATTTGGGAGAGGACAGAGTACTTCTCACGGTCTCCCTAATCTTTGCCGGCTGGGTAGTGATACAGTATGTGCGTAGGATACCTGCTGTTTGTGTGGAAGTATGTGCGTAGGATACCTGCTGTTTGTGTGGAAGTATGTGCGTAGGATACCTGCTGTTTGTGTGGAAGTATGTGCGTAGGATACCTGCTGTATGTGTGGAAGTATGTGCGTAGGATACCTGCTGTTTGTGTGGAAGTATGTGCGTAGGATACCTGCTGTTTGTGTGGAAGTATGTGCGTAGGAAACCTGCTGTTTGTGTGGAAGTATGTGCGTAGGATACCTGCTGGTTGTATGGAAGTATGTGCGTAGGATACCTGCTGTTTGTGTGGAAGTATGTGCGTAGGATACCTGCTGTATGTGTGGAAGTATGTGCGTAGGATACCTGCTGTTTGTGTGGAAGTATGTGCGTAGGATACCTGCTGTTTGTGTGGAAGTATGTGCGTAGGATACCTGCTGTATGTGTGGAAGTATGTGCGTAGGATACCTGCTGTTTGTGTGGAAGTATGTGCGTAGGATACCTGCTGTTTGTGTGGAAGTATGTGCGTAGGATACCTGCTGTATGTGTGGAAGTATGTGCGTAGGATACCTGCTGTTTGTGTGGAAGTATGTGCGTAGGATACCTGCTGTTTGTGTGGAAGTATGTGCGTAGGATACCTGCTGTTTGTGTGGAAGTATGTGCGTAGGATACCTGCTGTATGTGTGGAAGTATGTGCGTAGGATACCTGCTGGTTGTGTGGAAGTATGTGCGTAGGATACCTGCTGTTTGTGTGGAAGTTTGTGCGTAGGATACCTGCTGTATGTGTGGAAGTATGTGCGTAGGATACCTGCTGTTTGTGTGGAAGTATGTGCGTAGGATACCTGCTGTTTGTGTGGAAGTATGTGCGTAGGAAACCTGCTGTTTGTGTGGAAGTATGTGCGTAGGATACCTGCTGTATGTGTGGAAGTATGTGCGTAGGATACCTGCTGTTTGTGTGGAAGTATGTGCGTAGGATACCTGCTGTTTGTGTCGAAGTATGTGCGTAGGATACCTGCTGTATGTGTGGAAGTATGTGCGTAGGATACCTGCTGTATGTGTGGAAGTATGTGCGTAGGATACCTGCTGTTTGTGTCGAAGTATGTGCGTAGGATACCTGCTGTTTGTGTGGAAGTATGTGCGTAGGATACCTGCTGTTTGTGTGGAAGTATGTGCGTAGGATACCTGCTGGTTGTGTGGAAGTATGTGCGTAGGATACCTGCTGTATGTGTGGAAGTATGTGCGTAGGATACCTGCTGTTTGTGTGGAAGTATGTGCGTAGGATACCTGCTGTTTGTGTGGAAGTATGTGCGTAGGATACCTGCTGTTTGTGTGGAAGTATGTGCGTAGGATACCTGCTGTTTGTGTGGAAGTATGTGCGTAGGATACCTGCTGTTTGTGTGGAAGTATGTGCGTAGGATACCTGCTGGTTGTGTGGAAGTATGTGCATAGGATACCTGCTGTTTGTGTGGAAGTATGTGCGTAGGATACCTGCTGTTTGTGTGGAAGTATGTGCGTAGGATACCTGCTGTTTGTGTGGAAGTATGTGCGTAGGATACCTGCTGTTTGTGTGGAAGTATGTGCGTAGGATACCTGCTGTTTGTGTGGAAGTATGTGCGCCTCTATGAAATGGATGTGTTTGTATTGTGGACTTCAGAACGTTCTCGTGAATAAACTGTGCTAACCTTTTGCATAAGCAGTGTCTTTGACTAATTATTATTATACCCATTATACCCAAACCTCGGGATTGGTCAAATCTATTGATTGTTAATTATTATCATTGGGATTGAAAATTCTAGTGACAATAACACATTCATAAATTGAAAAAAAGAATATGTAATTGTAAGGAATAGGTTTTTTAAGCGTCTGTATATCAGAAAGATCAAGGTGTTTCCAATTCCATTGCCCCACTGTAATTCATTTTACCGACACAAAAAGATCCCACCATGTCGAACAAACATGGTATATCCTGACGCTCCTCTACCCCCTCCTCTGTATCCTGACACTCCTCTACCCCTCCTCTGTATCCTGACGCTCCTCTACCCCCTCCTCTGTATCCTGACACTCCTCTACCCCTCCTCTGTATCCTGACACTCCTCCACCCCCTCCTCTGTATCCCGACACTCCTCTACCCCTCCTCTGTATCCTGACACTCCTCCACCCCCTCCTCTGTATCCCGACACTCCTCTACCCCTCCTCTGTATCCTGACACTCCTCCACCCCCTCCTCTGTATCCTGACACTCCTCTACCCCCTCCTCTGTATCCCGACACTCCTCTACCCCTCCTCTGTTTCCTGACACTCCTCTACCCCCTCCTCTGTATCCTGACACTCCTCCACCCCCTCATCTGTATCCTGACACTCCTCCACCCCCTCATCTGTATTCTGACACTCCTCTACCCCCTCCTCTGTATCCTGACACTCCTCTACCCCCTCCTCTTTATCCTGACACTCCTCTACCCCCTCCTCTGTATCCTGACACTCCTCTACCCCCTCCTCTGTATCCTGACACTCCTCTACCCCCTCCTCTGTATCCTGACACTCGTCTATCCCCTCCTCTGTATCCTGACACTCCTCTACTCTCTCCTCTGTATCCTGACACTCCTCTACCCCCTCCTCTGTATCCTGACACTCCTCTACCCCCTCCTCTGTATCCTGACACTCGTCTACCCCCTCCTCTGTATCCTGACACTCCTCTACTCTCTCCTCTGTATCCTGACACTCCTCTACCCCCTCCTCTGTATCCTGACACTCCTCTACCCCCTCCTCTGTATCCTGACACTCCTCTACCCCCTCCTCTTTATCCTGACACTCCTCCACTCCCTCCTCTGTATCCTGACACTAATCCTGTCAGTCACACTCTTTTCAGAATGTGTGTGTGTGTGTGTGTGTGTGTGTGTGTGTGTGTGTGTGTGTGTGTGTGTGTGTGTGTGTGTGTGTGTGTGTGTGTGTGTGTGTGTGTGTGTGTGTGTGTGTGTGTGTGTGTGTGTGTGTGTGTGTGTGTGTGTGTGTGTGTGTGTGTGTTCCAGATACAGCCAGGTCGCTCAAGATCCGGTGCGAAATTTGACGCCCATCCAGGTAAGCAGAACGTCGGGAAACCGGCCACTAGGGGCAACAGTGAGCGGTATTTACCTCATGTAGGCTAGGGTTTTGTTTCAAACCTATCCCAAACCTTAACCCTTACCTTAACCATTCATAACCCTATCCCAAACCTTAACCCTTACCTTAACCATTCATAAACCTATCCCAAACCTTAACCCTTACCTTAACCATCCTTAACCCTTACCTTAACTATTCATAACCCTATCCCAAACATTAACCCTTACCTTAACTATTCATAACCCTCCTCTGTATCCTGACACTCCTCTACCCCCTCCTCTGTATCCTGACACTCCTCTACCCCCTCCTCTGTGTCCTGACACTCCTCTACCCCCTCCTCTGTATCCTGACACTCCTCTACCCCCTCCTCTGTATCCTGACACTCCTCTACCCCCTCCTCTGTATCCTGACACTCATCTACCCCCTCCTCTTTATCCTGACACTCCTCTACCCCTCCTCTGTATCCTGACACTCCTCTACTCCCTCCTCTGTATCCTGACACTCATCTACCCCCTCCTCTGTATCCTGACACTCCTCTACTCCCTACTCTGTATCCTGACACTCCTCTACTCCCTCCTCTGTATCCTGACACTCCTCTACCCCCTCCTCTGTATCCTGACACTCCTCTACCCCCTCATCTGTATCCTGACACTCCTCTACCCCCTCCTCTGTATCCTGACACTCCTCTACCCCCTTCTCTGTATCCTGACACTCCTCTACCCCCTCCTCTGTATCCTGACACTCCTCTACCCCCTCCTCTGTATCCTGACACTCCTCTACCCCCTCCTCTGTATCCTGACACTCGTCTACTCCCTCCTCTGTATCCTGACACTCCTCTACCCACTCCTCTGTATCCTGACACTCGTCTACCCCCTCCTCTGTATCCTGACACTCCTCTACCCCAACCTCTGTATCCTGACACTCCTCTACCCCCTCCTCTGTATCCTGACACTCCTCTACTCCCTGCTCTGTATCCTGACAGTCCTCTACCCCCTCCTCTGTATCCTGACACTCACCTACTCCCTCCTCTGTATCCTGACACTCCTCTACTCCCTCCTCTGTATCCTGACACTCCTCTACCCCCTCCTCTGTATCCTGACACTCCTCTACTCCCTCCTCTGTATCCTGACACTCCTCTACCCCCTCCTCTGTATCCTGACACTCCTCTACCCCTCCTCTGTATCCTGACACTCCTCTACTCCCTCCTCTGTATCTTGACACTCCTCTACCCCCTCCTCTTTATCCTGACACCTCTACCCCCTCCTCTGTATCCTGACACTCCTCAACCCCCTCCTCTGTATCCTGACACTCCTCTACCCCCTCCTCTTTATCCTGACACTCATCTATCCCCTCCTCTGTATCCTGACACTCCTCTACCCCCTCCTCTGTATCATGACACTCCTCTACTCCCTCCTCTGTATCCTGACACTCCTCTACCCCCTCCTCTGTATCCTGATACTTCTCTACCCCCTCTTCTTCATCCGGACACTACTCTACCCCCTCCTCTGTATTCTGACACTCCTCTACCCCCTTCTCTGTATCCTGACACTCCTCAACCCCTCCTCTGTATCCTGACACTCCTCTACCCCTTCTCTATATACTGACACTAATCTACCCCTCCTCTGTATCCTGACACTCCTCCACACCCTCCTCTGTATCCTGACACTCCTCTACCCCCTCCTCTGTATCCTGACACTCCTCTACCCCCTCCTCTGTATCCTGACACTCCTCTACCCCCTTCTCTGTATCCTGACACTCATCTACCCCCTCCTCTGTGTCCTGACACTCCTCTACCCCCTCCTCTGTATCCTGACACTCCTCTACCCCCTCCTCTGTATCCTGACACTCCTCTCCCCCTCCTCTGTATCCTGACACTCGTCTACCCCCTCCTCTGTATCCTGACACTCCTCTACCCCCTCCTCTGTATCCTGACACTCCTCTATCCCCTCCTCTGTATCCTGACACTCCTCTATCCCCTCCTCTGTATCCTGACACTCCTCTACCCCCTCCTCTGTATCCTGACACTCCTCTACCCCCTCAACTGTATCCTGACACTCCTCTACCCCCTCCTCTGTATCCTGACACTCCTCTACCCCCTCCTCTGTATCCTGACACTCCTCTGTATCCTGACACTCCTCCACCCCCTCATCTGTATTCTGACACTCCTCTACCCCCTCCTCTGTATCCTGACACTCCTCTACCCCCTCCTCTGTATCCTGACACTCCTCTACCCCTCCTCTGTATCCTGACACTCCTCTACCCCCTCCTCTGAATCCTGACACTCCTCTACCCCCTCCTCTGTATCCTGACACTCCTCTACCCCCTCCTCTGCGTCCTGACACTCCTCTACCCCCTCCTCTGTATCCTGACACTCCTCTACCCCCTCCTCTGTATCCTGACACTCCTCTACCCTCTCCTCTGTATCCTGACACTCGTCTACCCCCTCCTCTGTGTCCTTACAGTCCTCTATCCCCTCCTCTGTATCCTGACACTCCTCTATTCCCTCCTCTGTATCATGACACTCCTCTAACACCCTCCACTTTATACGGACACTCCTCTACCCCCTCCTCTTTATCCTGACACTCCTCTACTCCCTCCTCTGTATCCTGACACTCCTCCACCCCCTCCTCTGTATCCTGACACTCCTCTACTCCCTCCTCTGTATCCTGACACTCGTCTACCCCCTCCTCTGTATCCTGACACTCCTCTACTCCCTCCTTGTATCCTGACACTCCTCTACCCCCTCCTCTTTATCCTGACACTCCTCTACCCCCTCCTCTGTATCCTGACACTCCTCCACCCCCTCCTCTGTATCCTGACACTCCTCTACCCCCTCTTCTGTATCCTGACACTCCTCCACCCCCTCCTCTGTATCCTGACACTCCTCTACTCCCTCCTTGTATCCTGACACTCCTCTACTCCCTCCTCTGTATCCTGACACTCCTCCACCCCCTCCTCTGTATCCTGACACTCCTCTACTCCCTCCTTGTATCCTGACACTCCTCTACCCCCTCCTCTTTATCCTGACACTCCTCTACTCCCTCCTCTGTATCCTGACACTAATCCTGTCAGTCACACTCTTTTCAGAATGTGTGTGTGTGTGTGTGTATGTGTGTGTGTGTGTGTGTGTGTGTGTGTGTGTGTGTGTTCCAGATACAGCCAGGTCGCTCAAGATCCGGTACGAAATTTGACGCCCATCCAGGTAAGCAGAACGTCGGGAAACCGGCCACTAGGGGCAACAGTGAGCGGTATTTACCTCATGTAGGCTAGGGTTTTGTTTCAAACCTATCCCAAACCTTAACCCTTACCTTAACCATTCATAACCCTATCCCAAACCTTAACCCTTACCTTAACCATTCATAAACCTATCCCAAACCTTAACCCTTACCTTAACCATCCTTAACCCTTACCTTAACTATTCATAACCCTATCCCAAACATTAACCCTTACCTTAACTATTCATAACCCTATCCCAAACATTAACCCGTACCTTAACCATTTGGAATGAATGCCTAAACTTAACCAGATTCTGCAGTGAGACTGTGAGAGCTTGCAGTCCAGATAAGCACATGTTCCCAAGACTATATGACTGCTTTCATCTCCTTAACCGCCAGCTGATTCTTAAAAAGTTTACCATCATCCCTCCCCCTCCTCCTTATCCTCCTCCCCCTCCTCTTCCTCTCCTCCACCTCCTCCCTCCCTCCTCCTTATCCTCCTCCCCCTCCTCTTCCTCTCCTCCACCTCCTCCCTCCCTCTTCCTTATCCTCCTCCCCCTCCTCTTCCTCTCCTCCACCTCCTCCCCACCTCCTCTTCCTCTCCTCCACCTCCTCCCTCCCTCCTCCTTATCCTCCTCCCCCTCCTCTTCCTCTCCTCCACCTCCTCCCCACCTCCTCCTTATCCTCCTCCCCCTCCTCTTCCTCTCCTCCACCTCCTCCCTCCCTCCTCCTTATCCTCCTCCCCCTCCTCTTCCTCTCCCCCACCTCCTCCTTATCCTCCTCCCCCTCCTCTTCCTCTCCTCCACCTCCTCCCTCCCTCCTCCTTATCCTCCTCCCTCTCCTCTTCCTCTCCTCCACCTCCTCCCCACCTCCTCCCCTATGCATTCATGCACACTGTCAAAATGCAAAAAAAGACAGAATCAAGCACCAACACGTACACTCACTATTACAAAACCTATACCTATCATACAAGAGTCCTCTCAGGGGCTTAACCCCCCTTCCTGAAAGAAGGCTCCCCTAAATGCAACAAATGTCCAGCTTTGGGAAGTCTCTAAATAACGCTAATGAATGATTAATTTAAGCTACAAGAGTGTAGACCTAATTGTCGAATGTCATTAGACTTTTTGGTTGATTTGTATAAAATGGGTGCACAGTGCACTGTTCGGATGCTGGTATTATTTTGAAGAGGACAAACATGCGCTAGACTGCTTTTGTTTCACCATTCAATTACATGTCTATTAAGCCCCCCCCCCCCCCCCCCCCCCGTCATAATATATTTCACTCTGCTGTGGCTGAATACCAACACACCCCATTATGATGCATGTAATGTCTTACAGATAGAGGTATCACTTTTGGGATTTGTCAACTCATCGAATTTTCAAGAGTATACAGATGTTCTACAGAGAATATCCAGTTATATTCCAGTCATGTTGAGGTTTTCACTCAAACAGTCTCAACCTTTGTTGTTCACGTCCCCATCAGACTTTGAGAAGTAGCGGGGGGAATATTGAAAATGAATGTGTGTGTGCATACACGTCCATATACACACACACACACATACACGTCCATATACACACACACACACACACACATACACGTCCATATACACACACACACATACACGTCCATATACACACACACACACATACAAGTCCATATACACACACACACACACACATACACGTCCATATACACACACACACACATACACACACACACACACACATACACGTCCATATACACACTCACACACACATACACGTCCATATACACACACACACACACATACTGTACACATACACACCCACATCCACATCCACACCCACATACACACACTCATACACGTACTGTACACATACACACCCACATACACATCCACATACACATGCCATGCTGTACACATACACACCCACATCCACATCCACACCCACACCCACATACTGTACACATCCACACCCACATACACGTCAGTATACACACACTCAAACAGGTACTGTACCTATACACACCCACATACACATTCACATTCACACTCACATACACACCCACATACACCCACATGCACCCACATACACATACTGTACACCCACATACACACCCAGATAAACATACTGTACACCCACATACACCCACATACGCCCACATACACATACTGTACACCCACATACACATACTGTACACCCACATACACACCCACATAAACACACTGTACACACCCACATACACACCCACATACACCCACAAACACATACTCTACACATACACACCCACATACACACTCACATACACATACTGTACACATACACATACACACCCACATACACACCCACAAACACATACTGTACATATACACACCCACATACACACTCACATACACATACTGTACACACCCACATACACACCCACATACACATACTGTACACATACACACCCACATACACACTCACATACACATACTGTACACACACATGCACGTCCATATACACACGCACACACACACACACACACACACACACACATCCATATACACACACCCACATACACGTCCATATACACACACACACACACATACACGTCCATATACACACACACACACATACACGTCCATATACACACACACACATACACGTCCATATACACACACACACATACACGTACATACACACACACACACACATACACGTCCATATACACACACACACACACACATACACGTCCATATACACACACACACACACACACACACACACACATACACGTTCATATACACACACACATACACGTCCACATACACACACACACATACACGTCCACATACACACACACACACACACATACACATTCATATACACACACACACATACACGTCCATATATACACACACACATACACGTCCATATACACACACACACACATACACATCCATATACACACACACACACACACACACACACACACACACATACACGTCCATATACACACACTCACACCCACATACTGTACACATACACACCCACATCCACATCCACACCCACATACACATACTGTACACATCCACATCCACATACTGTACACATACACACCCACATACACGTCCATATACACACCCATATACACACCCACATACACCCACATGCACCCACATACACATACTGTACACCCACATACACACCCACATACACATACTGTACACCCACATACACACCCACATACACATACTGTACACCCACATACACCCACATACGCCCACATACACATACTGTACACCAACATGCACACCCACATACACATAATGTACACATACACACCCACGTACACACCCATATACACACCGACATACACACCCACATACACACCCACATAAACATACTGTACACATACACACCCACATACACACTCACATACACATACTGTACACCTACACACCCACATAAACATACTGTACACATACACACCCACATACACATACTGTACACATACACACCCACATACACACCCACATACACATACTGTACACACCCACATACACCCACATACACATACTGTACACATACACACACTCACACCCACATACACGTCCATATACACACCCATATACACACCCACATACACATACTGTACACCCACATACACACCCACATAAACATACTGTACACACCCACATACACACCCACATACACCCACAAACACATACTCTACACATACACACCCACATACACACTCACATACACATACTGTACACATACACATACACACCCACATACACACCCACAAACACATACTGTACATATACACACCCACATACACACTCACATACACATACTGTACACACCCACATACACACCCACATACACATACTGTACACATACACACCCACATACACACTCACATACACATACTGTACACATACTGTACACACACATGCACGTCCATATACACACGCACACACACACACACACACACACACACATCCATATACACACACCCACATACACGTCCATATACACACACACACACACATACACGTCCATATACACACACACACACATACACGTCCATATACACACACACACATACACGTCCATATACACACACACACATACACGTACATACACACACACACACACATACACGTCCATATACACACACACACACACACATACACGTCCATATACACACACACACACACACACACACACATACACGTTCATATACACACACATACACGTCCACATACACACACACACACACACATACACATTCATATACACACACACACATACACGTCCATATATACACACACACATACACGTCCATATACACACACACACATACACATCCATATACACACACACACACACACACACACACACACATACACGTCCATATACACACACTCACACCCACATACTGTACACATACACACCCACATCCACATCCACACCCACATACACATACTGTACACATCCACATCCACATACTGTACACATACACACCCACATACACGTCCATATACACACCCATATACACACCCACATACACCCACATGCACCCACATACACATACTGTACACCCACATACACACCCACATACACATACTGTACACCCACATACACACCCACATACACATACTGTACACCCACATACACCCACATACGCCCACATACACATACTGTACACCAACATGCACACCCACATACACATAATGTACACATACACACCCACGTACACACCCATATACACACCGACATACACACCCACATACACACCCACATAAACATACTGTACACATACACACCCACATACACACTCACATACACATACTGTACACCTACACACCCACATAAACATACTGTACACATACACACCCACATACACACTGTACACATACACACCCACATACACATACTGTACACACCCACATACACCCACATACACATACTGTACACATACACACACTCACACCCACATACACGTCCATATACACACCCACATACACATACTGTACACATCCACATCCACACCCACATACTGTACACATATACACCCACATACACGTCCATATACACACCCATATACACACCCACATACACCCACATGCACCCACATACACATACTGTACACCCACATACACACCCACATACACATACTGTACACCCACATACACACCCACATACACATACTGTACACCCACATACACCCACATACGCCCACATACACATACTGTACATCCACATGCACACCCACATACACATAATGTACACACCCACATACTTACCCACATACACCCACAAACACATACTGTACACATACACGCCCACATACACACCCACATAAACATACTGTACACATACACACCCACATACACATACTGTACACATACACACCCACATACACATACTGTACACATACACACCCACATACACATACTGTACACATACACACCCACATACACACCCACATACACATACTGTACACACCCACATACACCCACATACACATACTGTACACATACACACCCACACCCACACCGACATACACATACTGTACACATACTGTACACCCACATACACATACTGTACACATACACACCCACACAGGCATACACATACTGTACACATACTGTACACCAACATACTGTACACCCACATACACATTCTGTACATCCACATACACACCCACAAACACATACTGTACACCCACATACACACCCACATACATACCCACATACACATACTGTACACCCACATACATATCCACATACACATGCTGTACACCCACATACACACCCACATACACACACTGTACACCCACATACACCCACATACACATACTGTACACATACACGCCCACATACACACCAACATCCACATACACACCCACATACACATACTGCACACACCCACATACACACCCACATACACATACTGTACACATACACACCCACATACACACCCATATACACACCGACATACACACCCACATACACACCCACATACACACCAACACACACATACTGTACACACCCACATACACACCCACATACACACCCACATACACACCCACATACACACCAACATACACACCCATATACACACCCACATACACACCAACATACACATACTGTACACACCCACATACACACCCACATACACACCCACATACACACCAACATACACATACTGTACACACCCACATACACACCCACATAGACACCCACATACACACCCACATACACACCGACATACACACCCACATACACATACTGTACACGACCACATACACACCCACATACTCACCCTACAACTTAAGCACCATTCTCAGCAGTCTATATTGTTTACCTTCATACAGCAACAGACACAGAGGGCTTGTTTTTGCAGTTCATTGCAGAATGTCAATCGATTTTTCGGCATTTACAGGATTCTGCCCGAAATCTAATTACAAGTCTGTAATTAGTGGGAGCGAAATCTTAAGTGTTCCCAATCGAAACAGCAGATAGACACTTACTGAGTGCTGTGATGTGCTTGAGCCTGACAATACAGTCTCTCAACACGACCTGAGAGCCAGGAGAGCCACTCAAAAGAAGAGAGACTGATGAACTGGGAGACAGCTAGGAGCAAAGTTGCACACACACACGTGAACCTAAAGAGCCACTGACTGTAGAAGAGGGACTGAGGAGACATGAGATGTTCAGGGCCAGGTTGTGGTAGGCTAAGGAGTGATGGGGCTAAGAGAATGAAACTCTGTTTCCCTGGGAGGGGCACGATATGGCCATTCCATGCCAGCATAGTTGGAGAATATTTTTGGTATCTCAGGTACCTCTTGGCAGGAAGGATGTTTGTCATGTTCTCTTTTACATTAATATCACAAACAGTTTTTTTTAAATCATTATGAAAGTGGACATTTTAGGCCCTTTTCATACCTACTGTATACATGTTTCCCTTCAGACCTTATGATCTGTAAACCCTACATGATACAGACAACATCCTGCTGTCATTTTTATGTTTTTATTTTATTTGACTAGGCAAGTCATTATACTCCTTACGGTGTGCTCTTAACGTAAGGAGTATGCCTAGATTTTGAAATACACATTTTCACATAGATGTGTTCAACATTAAAAATATTAGTATGACTATCTCAAAAGATTATTTTGTGGTTAATTTTAACACATATTTTAAAAAGCACGTCAAACATCCCTCCTCCCAATAATGTTTCCATGTGAGAATTGCCATAATAATCTGAGATACCCCCCAAATAAGGTGCTTGGACAGCAGTTATGAGGGAGGGTGACACCATCATTCATTACTTGTCTCCCTCCTGCTCACTCTGGCTTTCTCTACCTCCCTCCGCTGGGCTCTCTCCTCCCCACTCCCCCCTTTCTAAAGCCCCTTGACAGTCCTCTCCACACAGTCAGGCTCCATTCCATTGTGATTCAGTCCTGTCAGGAAATTGAATTGAAATCCCATTAGAGGGCTTGAAAATAAATCCAATCTTCTGTATTGACTTAATGGAAATTTAACTAACCCTATTCAAAACCTTTACTCTCGATCCTCTTGACTCCCTCACACCTTAGCCTCCTTGCCTTCTCCTTTCACCCTTTACCTTCGTCTCTACCTCTCCATGGTGTCTCCTCTCATCTCATTCTCTCTCTCCCTCTGATGATTCAATCTTCCTGCTGTGTTTCCCTCTCTCGCTCAATCTCTCACTCTCAATTCAATTCAAGGGGCTTTATTGGCTTGGGAAACATAAGTTAACCTTGCCAAAGCAAGTGAAGTAGACAATAAACAAAAGTGAAATAAACAATAAAACCTCTCTCTCTCTCTCAATTTCATTTTAAGGGCTTTATTGGCATTGGGAAACATATTTTTACATTGCCAAAGCTAGTGAGCTAGATAATAAACAAATGTGAAATAAACAAGAAAAATACAAATGAACAGTAAATATTACACTCACAAAAGTTCCTTTGTCTCTTTGTCTCTCTCTCTCTCTCTCTCTCTCTCTCTCTCTCTCTCTCTCTCTCTCTCTAGCAAACATTACACTTGTGGCAACAGGTAACAAATGTTGCTGCTGTGATGGCACACTGTGGTATATCACCCAGTAGATATGGGAGTTTATCAAAATGTTGTTTGTTTTCGAATTCTTTGTAAATCTGTGTAACCTGAGGGAAATATGTGTCTCTAATATGGTCATAGATTTGTCAGGAGGTTAGGAAGTGCAGCTCAGCTTCCACCTGATTTTGTGGGCAGTGAGCACATAGTGTCAGAAGGTGGGTGTATCTGGTGTATGAAGTCAGGCGCAGGAGAGCAGAATGAGTGAGCAACGTACTTTACTCAAAATAAAGGCAGCTGAGAGGTATACAGTTAAGATTAATGACACCCTTAAACATCCCCACCCTTCACTATTACAGTGGAACGTTTGTCCAAGAAGTTGTCTAGAAGCGATTGAATTTGTTGATGCCTAATAGTTTTTTGGTAAGTTTCCACACTACATTCCTTCCAGCTATAGCATGTCTTAATATTACTCAGTTCCTTTGGCTTTGATGCCTCATGATCTAGTATTACTCTGTTCAAGTAGACTCATTTTGCTGTGATCTGATAAGGGTGTCATTGGGTTGACTGTGAACGTGCTGAGAGACTCTGGGTTGAGGTCAGTGATAAAGTAGTCTACAGTACTACTGCCAGGAGATGAGCTATACCACTGACTATGTACATACCCAGCATGTGACAGAGCTGCAGGAGTTGTGACCCATTTTTGTTGGTTATGTTGTCATAGTTGTGACTAGGGGGGGGCATATTCTCTCTCTCTCTCTCCACCTCCACCTCCCCCATCTTTCTAATCCAACATGGTGAGTCCCTAACCAGACATGAAACAGGTCTGTATATTTGTGCTCACTGAACACAAACCGTAATTAATTATTTATTTTTTTTACCCCTTTTTCTCCCCAATTTCGTGGTATCCAATTAGTAGCTACTATCTTGTCTCATCGCTACAACTCCCGTACGGGCTCGGGAGAGACGAAGGTTGAATGTCATGCGTCCTCCGATACACAACCCAACCAGCCACACTGCTTCTTAACACAGCGCGCATCCAACCCGGAAGCCAGCCGCACCAATGTGTCGGAGGCTACACCGTGCACCCAGCCCGCTACAGGAGTCGCTGGTGCGCGATGAGACAAGGACATCCCTACCGACCAAGCCCTCCCTAACCCGGACGACGCTAGGCCAATTGTGCGTCGCCCCACGGACCTCCCGGTCGCGGCCGGTTACGACAGAGCCTGGGCGCGAACCCAGGGACTCTGATGGCACAGCTGGCGCTGCAGTACAGCGCCCTTAACCACTGCGCCACCCGGGAGGCCGCACAACCCGTAATTGACTGTAAGGCACTCTAGAAGTTCCTGCATTCATAAAGAGTAGGAGTGCTGATCTAGGATCGGTTTTTCCTTTCAGATAATAATGAATGCGATTATATAGACAAAGGGGATCTGTTCCTAGATCAGCAATGCTACTCTAAGACGCTTTATGAACATGGGCCACAGTGTCCCAGCTCCCCAATTAGAAGAAAGAATGGAAGAATGTTTTGGCCCACCAGGACCCCAGTTAAATAGCCCTGCTGGAGGAAAATTACTTCACAGTAAACCTGTTCTCTCTCTTTTCCTCAGCTCATCATTAGTCTCTCTCTCTTCGGGTGGTGTCAGGGAACCTATAATATCCCTCCACCACCAGAATAATTTACTCCTCCAGATCACTCAGCCAAACCAAATCACTCTAGATCACACTGCCAAAACAAACTACTCCTCTAGACCACACTTCCCAAACAAATTACTCCTCTAGATCACACTTCCCAAACAAATTACTCCTCTAGATCACACTTCCCAAACAAATTACTCCTCTAGATCACACTTCCCAAACAAATTACTCCTCTAGATCACACTTCCCAAACAAATTACTCCTCTAGATCACACTGCCAAAACAAACTACTCCTCTAGACCACACTTCCCAAACAAATTACTCCTCTAGATCACACTTCCCAAACAAATTACTCCTCTAGATCACATTGCCTAAACAAATCAATCCTCTAGATCACACTGCCCAAACAAATTACTCCTCTAGATCACACTGTCCAAACAAATTACTCCTCTAGATCACACTGCCCAAACAGATTACTCGTCCCAGCTTCTGTGTGTGTACTATACGGGTGCACATGTGTGAGTGTTTATGTTTACAGTATGTGCATATGAATACACTACATGACCAAAAGCATTTGGACACCTGCTCTTCGAACATCTCATTCCAAAATCATGGTCTTTAATAAGGAGTTGGTCCCCCTGTTGCTGACGTAACAGCCTCCACTCTTCTGGGAAGGCTTTCCACTAGATGATGGAACATTACTGCTGCAACTTGCATTCAGCCACAAGAGCATTAGTGAGGTTGGCCACTGGTGTAGGGTGATTAGGCCTGGCTCGCAGTCTGCGTTCATAATTCATTCCAAAGGTGTTCGATGGAGTTAACGTCAGGGCTCGTGCAGGTCAGTCAAGTTCTTCCACATCTGATCTCTACAAACCATTTCTGTATGGACCTCACTTTGTGCACAGGGGCATTGTCATGCTGAACAGGAAAGAACCTTCCTAAACTGTTGACAAAATTGGAAGGACAGAATCATCTAAAATGTCACTGTGTGCTATAGCGTTAAGTTTTACTGGAACTAAGGGGCCTAGACAGAACCATGAAAAACAGCACAAGACCATCATTCCTCCTCCACCAAACTTTACAGTTGGCACTATGCATTGGGGTAGGTAGCGTTCTCCTGGCATCCGCGAAACCCAGATTCATCCGTTGGACTGCCAGATGGTGAAGCGTGATTCATCACTCCAGAGAACGCATTTCCACTGCTACAGAGTTAATAGACAGCTAGCTTTAGAACACTCCAGCCAACGCTTGGCATTGCGCATGGTGATCTTAGGCTTGTACAGCCATGGAAACCCATTTAATGAAGCTCCCGACGAACAGTTCTTGTGCTGACATTGCTTCCAGGGGCAGTTTGGAACTCGGTAGTGAATGTTGCAACCGAGGACAGACGATTTTTATACGCTATTCACTTCAGCACTCTGTGGTCCCGTGCTGTGAGTTGTGTGGCCTACCACTTCGCTGCTGAGCCGTTGTTTCTTATAGATGTTTCCACTTCAAAATACAGCACTTACAGTTGACCAGGGCAGCTCTATAAGGGCAGAAATTTGACGAACTGACTTGTTGGAAAGGTAGCATCCTATGTCGGTGCCACGTTGAAAGTCACTTCAGTAAGGCCATTCTACTGCCAATGTTTGTCTATGGAGATTGCATGGCTGTGTGCTCAATTTTATACACACTGGTCGGGTGGGGCTGAAATAGCCAAATCTACTAATTTGAAGGGGTGTCCATATACTTTTGTATATACAGTATAGTGTAGGAACACCTTCCCAGTATTGAGTTGCATCTCATTGGCACTGAACAAAATACTAATTTTGTCAGGGCATGGACTCTACATGGAGTCGAAAATGTTCCACAGGGATGCTGGCCCATGTTGACTACAATGCTTCCCAAAATTGTGTCAAGTTGCTGGATGTCCTTTGGGTGGTGGGCCATTCTTGATACACACAGGGAACTGTTGAGTCTGAAAAACCCAGCAGCATTGTAGTTCTTGACACAAACCGGTGCGCCTGTCACCTACTACCATACCCTGTTCAAAGGCACGTAAATATGTTGTCTTGCCCATTCAGCCTCTGAATGGCACACATACAAAATCCATGTTCCTAATGTTTTATACACTCAGTGTATATGTGTGTTTGCGTGCACTATCACTGTGCGTGTCTTTGTGTGTAGTGCTGGCCGTCTGCTCTGACACTGATAAACGCCCAGGCTCTTTGAGGAGTGACTCAATCCCTCCTGGCTGTCTATTCCCTCCTATTATTCATCAGTGAGCCTAGTTGTGGCCTGGAGAGCCTGGGAGGGGCTCTGTCTGTCAGGGGACCATCTGTCTGCTGGAAGAAGCCTCAGCCTTGTCATAGAGGGAGTCACAGAGGCTGGAAGCAGAGCAGACAGTTCACCACCTCTGCTAATTTACACACTTGGAATGATACCGCTTACCAACAGACAAATAGTGATATAGAGCTTTAGTCTACCACCACCCAATTATGTCCAGAGGCGAATATAATTGTGAATATATATATTTTTCTGCCATAATGACTTGAGGTCCTTACAATTCACATAATGTGCCTTTCCTGGCATGGAAATACAGCTCCAATACAGTGCCCTGTGCAAGTATCACTCAATTACTCCCAGGGGCAAATTACAGCTGGAGTCAGATGTTTATTGACCCAAACAGGGGGCAGGCAAAAGACAGGTCAAAGGCAGTCAAAGGTCCGTAATCCAGGGCAGAGTCAATAAGGTACAGAACAGCAGGCAGGCTTGGGGCCAGGACAGGCAGAGGTCCGTAAACGGGTTAGAGTCAGGCAGGTACAGAACGGCAGGCAGGCTCGGGGTCAGGACAGGCAGGTACAGAACGGCAGGCAGGCTCGGGGTCAGGACAGGCAGGTACAGAACGGCAGGCAGGCTCGGGGTCAGGACAGGCAGGTACAGAACGGCAGGCAGGCTCGGGGTCAGGACAGGCAGGTACAGAATGGCAGGCAGGCTCGGGGTCAGGACAGGCAAAGGTCCGTAAACGGGTTAGAGTCAGGCAGGTACAGAACGGCAGGCAGGCTCTGGATCAGGACAGGCAGGTACAGAACGGCAGCCAGGCTTGGGGTCAGGACAGGCAGAGGTTCGTAAATGGATCAGAGTCAGGCAGGTACAGAACGGCAGGCAGGCTCGGGGTCAGGACTGTCAGGTACAGAACGGCAGGCAGGCTCAGGGTCAGGACAGGCTGGCTCGGGGTCAGTACAGGCAGAATGGTCAGAACCGGGGATACTAGGAAACAGAACTTGAGAAAGCAGGGAGCTGGGAATACACGCTGGTAAGACCTGACTTGATGAACAGGCAACAGACAAACAGAGAACACAGATATAAATACACTGGGGATAATGGGGAAGATGGGCGACACCTGGAGGGGGGTGGAGACAAGCACAAAGACAGGTAAAGCAGATCAGGGTGTGACACAAATAGAGCTATCCTGCCACATGACTTTAGGTCCTTACAATGAATTAAATGTTGTATACCTTTGACTTGGAATGATACAGCTCACCAACAGATAGAGATCCAGAACTTTGTATTACCTAATTATGTCCAGACGTGAAAAGCTAGGTAGCCTACAACTATTTACTTCAGGTCCTGGCAATTCACATGATGTTATACTCATAGACAATACACTGAGTATACCAAACATGAATAACACCTTCCTAATATTGAGGTGCATCCTTTTTTCGCTCAGAACAGCCTCAATTCGTCGGGGCATGGACTGTACAAGGTGTCGAAAGCGTTCCACAGGGATGCTGGCCCATGTTGACTTCAATGCTTCCCACAGCTGTGTGAAGTTGGCTGGATGTCCTTTGGGTGGTGGACCATTCTTGATACACATGGAAAACTGTTGTGCGTGAAAAACCCTATTTTCCACAGCTAAGGGCTGTTCTTATGCACAACGCAACACTGTGTGTCTGGAAACAGCCCTTAGCTGTTGTGCATTGGCCATATACCACAAACCCCCGAAGTGCCTTATTGCTATTAAAAACTGGTTAACAACATAATTAGAGCAATAAAAAGTCATGTTTTGTCATAACCGTGGTATACAGTCTGATATACAACGGCTTTCAGCCAATCAGCATTCAGGGCTCGAACCCCCCAGTCTACATTTCTGATTATACTGTTGATGAACTGTATACAGACGCAGAGCCTTGTGCTACCACCAACTCATTATTTCTAGAGGCGAATAAAGATTTCTAGGTTACCACCAGCCTTTTGACTTGAGGGTCACGTGCTATGGTAGACAACAGGCAAACCATTATTGTTAATAATATAAAATATGCTCTGCACTGTAGACTTAACTAAGCCTAATTAGAAGCAGAGACAAGGGTGTTAAGAAGGCTGTTATTGGGAACTTCAAAGTGATATTTCAGCTCCTCACCAGTGTTTTGATTAACTGGGTCAAGGCCCACCTCTATTCTTTCTGTTTTAACCATTGAGTGTGTGTGTGTCATCAGAGACAGAGAGACACAGAGACACACAGAGACAGAGACACACAGAGACAGAGAGACACAGAGAGAGACACACAGAGACAGAGAAAGAGAGAGTGAGAATAGAGAGAACAATAGAGAGAACAATAGAGAGAGAACAATAGAGAGAGAACAATAGAGAGAGAACAATAGAGACCGAGAGAGAGAGAGAGAACAAGAGAAGGATAGAGAGAAAGAGAGAGAGAAACACTGTGAAAGAGAGAGAAAGATATGCAATAACAATATGCAATAACAATCATTTCTGCCTCCTGGTGTTGCTGTGTTATCTGATGCACTTTCGTGTGTTTCTGAGAATAACTCAAATACAATATCCCGACAACTGTTCCAGATACGGCCAATCCATTTGTCACAGCCAGCTGGGTAGCAGTGAATGAGGAAGTCAAACGGTCGCTTATCAGAAGGGAACCACTCTATACTGGACCACTGGGGCTGACGGATGGCTCCTCTTAGAGCCCAGATGTTGCTCTTCTGCCGCCGTGATTCTGTTTAGCTGGCACAGGTGTCGGGAAAAGAGAGAGAGACGTGGAAAGAGGATGGGAACACTCATTTGCCTGTTCCTTTGGTGCTCTTTCTCTCCGGTCTCTCCCTCTGTTTGCCGGTAGCTTTGGAGATTTATTCCCAGAATCAGAACCGGTTTCTGCCAGCCTGTCTTTTGTTCTGAGTCCATCCCTTCACACCCAATCATTACTAGGTGATTTACTGTGGATTGGTGTTCTCCTGTCCAACTTGTATGGTTGTTTATTGGGTACACATTTTGATTAAATAGCTGAAAAGGCTTTAATTAGACTTGTGTGTGTGTGTGTGTGCATATTGCTGTGTGCGTAGCTACCCTTTTAGCTTGAATACACAGATAAACAGTGCTCATTTACCAGATGTATCATTGCCTTTTATTTTAATAAGACAGTTATTAGGTTGACTGTTCACAAGTGTTCTAGCCATCCTGCCATCCCTCTTCACCCCTTCCAACCCCCCATGTTATACCCATAATGTATGAGTGTTCAGTTAGGGGAACATTCTGAGAACCCTTTTTTTTTAGAAGGTTTTGGTATTAAAGTTACGAGAACATTCCCTTAATGTCAAACAGAACTGATCTAGAACGTAGTTACAATGTTCTTAGAATATACAACATTAATGTCTAGACACGTTTCATGGGACGTTGCAAGAACATTTGTGTGTCCAGTTCTCTTTTGGTTAGGAGAATATTCCATCAATGTCCCGCCAAAAACACATAGCACATGGTTGCCACATTCTCATAATGAGTATGTTAATGTTCTCGACACTTGCTATTGATATTAAGGGAATGGTCCCTTGGAAACATCCCTTGCACATCACGTCATGATACCTATGAAAACATTAGTTAATTACCTAATGAGACTGAAGGGAACGTTCTCTAAAGTTGTGGGAACGTTTGTTAGTCGTGTACCAGCATCTCGCTCCCTCCCTCTCTCCAGTCTCTGTCATCTGTGTATTATGTGTGTGTGTGTGTGTGTCACTAATGTCTGCCTGCCTTGTTGAACACGAAGCAATTATTGGTATGAGTTCAGAACAAAGTAGTGGTGGGTTAATAAGGGTCAGGTCTGGGTTGGCTGTCAGGAGAGGGGAAGGGTGGAGGGTGAGGGAGAGAGAGATGAAGGGAGTGTCAGGTCTGGGTCAGCTGTGAGGAGAGAGGGAAAGAGGGAGGGTGAAGGAGAGAGATGAAGGGAGTGTCAGGTCTGGGTCAGCTGTCAGGAGAGAGGGAAAGAGGGTGGAGGGTGAAGGAGAGAGAGATGAAGGGAGTGTCAGGTCTGGGTCAGCTGTCAGGAGAGAGGAAGGGTGGAGGGTGAGGAAGAGAGAGATGAAGGGAGTGTCAGGTCTGGGTCAGCTGTCAGGAGAGAGGGAAAGAGGGTGGAGGGTGAAGGAGAGAGAGATGAAGGGAGTGTCAGGTCTGGGTCAGCTGTCAGGAGAGAGGAAGGGTGGAGGGTGAGGGAGAGAGAGATGAAGGGAGTGTCAGGTCTGGGTCAGCTGTCAGGAGAGAGGGAAAGAAGGTGGAGGGTGAAGGAGAGAGATGAAGGGAGTGTCAGGTCTGGGTCAGCTGTCAGGAGAGAGGGAAAGAAGGTGGAGGGTGAAGGAGAGAGAGATGAAGGGAGTGTCAGGTCTGGGTCAGCTGTCAGGAGAGAGGAAGGGTGGAGGGTGAGGAAGAGAGAGGTGAAGGGAGTGTCAGGTCTGGGTCAGCTGTCAGGAGAGAGGGAAAGAGGGTGGAGGGTGAAGGAGAGAGAGATGAAGGGAGTGTCAGGTCTGGGTCAGCTGTCAGGAGAGAGGAAGGGTGGAGGGTGAGGGAGAGAGAGAGCTGAAGGGAGGGTCAGGTCTGGGTCAGCTGTCAGGAAAGAGGGAAAGAGGAAGGGTGGAGGGTGAGGGAGAGAGAGATGAAGGGAGTGTCAGGTCTGGGTCAGCTGTCAGGAGAGAGGGAAAGAGGGAGGGTGAAGGAGAGAGATGAAGGGAGTGTCAGGTCTGCGTCAGCTGTCAGGAGAGAGGAAGGGTGGAGGTTGAGGGAGAGAGAGAGATGAAGGGGGTGTCAGGTCTGGGTCAGCTGTCAGGAAAGAGGAAGGGTGGAGGGTGAGGGAGAGAGAGATGAAGGGAGTGTCAGGTCTGGGTCAGCTGTCAGGAGAGAGGGAAAGAGGGAGGGTGAAGGAGAGAGATGAAGGGAGTGTCAGGTCTGGGTCAGCTGTCAGGAGAGAGGAAGGGTGGAGGGTGAGGAAGAGAGAGAGATGAAGGGAGTGTCAGGTCTGGGTCAGCTGTCAGGAGAGAGGGAAAGAGGGAGGGTGAAGGAGAGAGATGAAGGGAGTGTCAGGTCTGGGTCAGCTGTCAGGAGAGAGGAAGGGTGGAGGGTGAGGGAGAGAGAGAGATGAAGGGAGGGTCAGGTCTGGGTCAGCTGTCAGGAGAGAGGAAAAGAGGGAGGGTGAAGGAGAGAGATGAAGGGAGTGTCAGGTCTGGGTCAGCTGTCAGGAGAGAGGAAGGGTGGAGGGTGAGGAAGAGAGAGAGATGAAGGGAGTGTCAGGTCTGGGTCAGCTGTCAGGAGAGAGGGAAAGAGGGAGGGTGAAGGAGAGAGATGAAGGGAGTGTCAGGTCTGGGTCAGCTGTCAGGAGAGAGGAAGGGTGGAGGGTGAGGGAGAGAGAGAGATGAAGGGAGGGTCAGGTCTGGGTCAGCTGTCAGGAGAGAGGAAAAGAGGGAGGGTGGAGGGTGAAGGAGAGAGAGAGATGAAGGGATTGTCAGGTCTGGGTCAGCTGTCAGGAGAAAGGGAAAGAGGGAGGGTGGAGGGTGAAGGAGAGAGAGAGATGAAGGGATTGTCAGGTCTGGGTCAGCTGTCAGGAGAAAGGAAAAGAGGGAGGGTGGAGGGTGAGGGAGAGAGAGATGAAGGGAGTGTCAGGTCTGGGTCAGCTGTCAGGAGAGAGAGAGAGAGAGATGAAGGGAGTGTCAGGTCTGGGTCAGCTGTCAGGAGAGAGAGAGAGATGAAGGGAGTGTCAGGTCTGGGTCAGCTGTCGAGGGAGAGAGGGTCAGCTGTCGAGAGAGAGAGGGTCAGCTGTCGAGAGAGAGAGGGTCAGAGAGAGAGAGAGGGAGGGTCAGAGAGAGAGAGAGGGAGGGTCAGAGAGAGAGAGAGAGGGAGGGTCAGAGAGAGAGAGAGGGAGGGTCAGAGAGAGAGGGAGGGTCAGAGAGAGAGGGAGGGTCAGGGCTGGGTTGACTGTTAGGAGACTGAGAAAGAGGGAGAAAAGAGCCATTCAATTCTACAACCACCTAAAATGAAACAATTCCCAAACCTCCCTTAACAAAGCCATCACCTATAGAGAGATGAACTTGGAGAAGAGTCCCCTAAGCAAGCTGGTGCTGGGGCTCTGTCCACAAACAGACCTCAGAGCCCCAGGACAGCAACAGAAATAGACCCAACCAAATCATGAGAAAACAAAAATAACTACTTGATTAATTAACAGAAAAAACAGAGCAAACTAGAATGCTGTTTGGCCGTAAACAGAGAGTACACAGTGGCAGAATACCTGACCATTGTGACTGACCCAAAATGTGGAAACTGAGCTGCACTTCCTAACCTCTTGCCAAGTGTATGACCATATTAGCAGTGGTGTAAAGTACTTAAGTAAAAAGTACTTTACTTTTGGGGTATCTGTACTTCACTTAACTCTTTATATTTTTGACTACTTTTACTTCAGTACATTCCTTAAGAAAATATTGTACTTTTTACTCCATACATTTTCCCTAACACCCAACCGTACTAGTTACATTTTGAATGCTTAGCAGGACAATAGTCAAATTCACTCACTTATCAACCAAACATCGCTGGTCATCCCTACTGGCTCTGATCTGGCTGTAACGCTGGTCTGAAGAAGAGGACCAAGGTGCAGCGTGGTACATGTCCATGATAATTTATTCAACCTGACCACTGACACAAAATAACAACGTGGAACAAAACAGGGGCCTGTTGCACAAAACTAGGATAAGGGATTAAGCCAGGATATCTTGGTGATCCTGGCTCAATTGATCCGTAATCCGGTTGCACTAAAGATGGATAGGGGGCAGGAGGATATGTTATGGTATAAATTACCATGGAGATTTATTCTGTGGAGCTAGCCTGCTCCAGACCAGGCTAAATTCCAGGATCTATTTAATCTCATCCCTAATGTCAATCAGCAGTCACCACAAATGGAAACCAATAGTTATTTCACTGCTCACTATACATTGTTATCACATATAACTAGACCCACTGTTATTTAAACGTTTGTGATCATTAATTTCAATGATTTTGGATAAAAAATGATTTTTAGATGATGTTGCTATCATTAGATAATTTACAGTTTCCCATAGACTATAAGGCTATATATAAAATGCTAGAATATTAGGGCCACAGAGGGGAAAAAAAACACAAGTCATAATATTGTAACCAGTTGTTTTAAAGGAGGACAGTTGTTAAAATGACAGATGTGGGGCATTTCGTGAAATTGTACTTCAGTATGGTTTCATAAACAAAGACATGCTGATGTGCCAGAATATTAAGTATCACATTGTCATAAGTATCAAAACTGTAAAAACAATATGTAGCTTTTCTGCAGAAAGAACCAGCCTCATAAATTTATGACTTTATCCTTTTTCTTCAGTGTGGCCCTAGTACTCTGTCATATAAACAAATACACATTCCATATGAATATAAAAACACAATGTGTAACATTATGTTCCTTTATTGAATAAGGACAAAACAAAGCAGGTAAACCATCAGCTCCTTTCAAAACTGAAGTCACAGTGACTCTACAAGATGGAAAGCACAGAATCTAAGCATATTATACAAAATGATACATATACAGACCTTTGAATGTGTATAACACACCCTGCATGTCTGCACACTAAAATAAATGCAGGACAAATCCATACACATCAACTGAACAGACAAATGAATGGATGCAGTAGCCTCCCTGCAGCCTTGTATTACACACAGTATACCGCACAAACATCATAAGAGGCCAAATTCGTCAAAAAACGAACCCAAAAAAACCCAAATTCCTCTGCCACCGCAGGACATATTTAACCAAAATTGAAAGCACACATACTAACTAAAATAATTCAACACATATTGGTCCCTCAGCAGCCGACCACTGTCGTCATCAGGGAAGATTGCCGGATTGTCCCAGTCCATGGCTGGTGGCACTCTGGGGGCCCTCTCCTTCCTCAGGCAGGCCACATTGTGGAGGACAGCACAAGCCACAGTAATATCACATGCCCTAACAGGGCTGATCCTTAATTTGTGAAGGCAGTGAAAGCGTGCCTTCAGGAGGCCAAAGGTCATTTCAACTCTGGCCCTGGTCCTGGCATGGGCATGGTTGTAGGCCTGCTGTGCTTCCTGGGGGTCTGTGAAAGGTGTCAGGAGAAAAGGCTGGCAGCCATACCCCCTGTCTCCCAGCAACACACCAGAGAATTCACCTGTCAACACAAAATCTCATCATTACTACCTCATAAACACAGTGATATTCTTGACACAGCCATGATGGTTATAAATAGGGGTTGTGTGGCTTACCTTGTGATAGGCACTGATAGATTTCAGAGGCCCGAAAGATTCTGGAGTCATGGACTGAGCCAGGCCATTTTGCCACAACATTGCTGATCACACAGTCAGCATTGCAGACCATCTGAAATCATAAGATGAGGAATATTACACCAATCAATGCACATCACTGGCAATGCAGAGTGTTCGTCAATGGACAATATCAAAAAGTTATGTTCACCTGAACATTAATGCTGTGAAAGGATTTCCTATTCACAAAATCGGCCTCATGGGCACCTGAGGGGGCTTTTATCCTTATGTGTGTGCAGTCCACTGCACCAATGACATTGGGGAAACCTGTCACACAAAGTAATGAGTATCCTACTATGTGTTAACAGTTGTCCTGTAATTTGTAGATCCTCTTACCTGCAATCCTATAGAACTCCTCTTTGATGTCACAGAGTCTTCTGTGGCCAGGGAAGGAGATGAAGACATCTGCTAATGCTTTGATAGCCAGACACACACTCCTTATTGTGCGGCAAATTGTGGCCTTGTTCAGCTGTTCTGCATCCCCCACTGAGTACAGGAAGGCTCCACTAGCAAAAAAGCGCAAGGCCACACAAACCATTTGCTCCACACTCAGTGCATGGCTCCGTGCAGTGCGGTGCTTAATCCTGGGACCCAGTAGTCTGCATAGATACCTGATGCCATCTGCAGAAAACCTGTATCTTTCATATAGATGGTCATCAGGGAAGGCCAGTGGGTCCAACCGGTCCCTGAAGACCCTTTCTCACCTGAAGGCTCTCCTCAGCACAAGTGCTTCTTCATCCACCACATCTCGCACGAATGGGCATGCCATTGTCAGAGCAGAAAGGAACACACAATTTTGGGCCTTCATATAGGCTAGTGGCCACACCTGGTGCTGGGGGGGGTGGGCAAAAGAGGGCGATGCCTTATAACGATGACTTGGTTGTACTGATTGCTGGGAAAATAAAAAAAACCTTAGAAAGATGCCACCGTCCTGTGTGCTCACAATAAGAGCTCATATGTCATGGCTCACTTGACTTTACGAGAATATACCTAATTTTTATTTTGAGCTGTGTCATCTTCTTGGAGCTGGGGGAGGAAAGAAAAATAATGATTAATACATTTGTGTTACAGTTAGCATACAGTGTACATTGAAGGCATATCTCACCTCCCTCTCAAGTTTTTTTATTTCAAGGTCCAGTTTCCTAATTGTCCTCTTTTTTATTTCGAACTCCAGTGCAAGATTTTCCATCTTTTTCTTCTTGTACTGAATGTCTATGTCTGCCAGTTCTATTTGGCACCGGAGGTGGTTGCCATACAACTTTCTGATAGCTTGTGAGCTCTGTGAACACAATACAATTAGCGCAGCTGGAATTTGGCAGGATGTGGTGTCCTTTTATTAATACGCACTATGTTGCCAGGCTGGTTTTCCCACTGTATAGCATCTGGGTCCTGTAAAAGAAATTAGATTTTTTGATTTTGATGAGGACTCCTCACCATTGTAGAGTAAATAGTACTTTCACAGTCTTAACATGATACCTCATGCCTTCTGGAATCCAGAGAGATGGTCTCCTCCTCATCATCGTCTCCATCATGTGCTGTTGCTGCTGCACTGGGGCCTTCACCCTATCACATTTAATCGGATTCATATTGAAGCTAGTAGACAAGACATGCCAGGCCTACAGTATGCCTTTGATGGAGTACTCACTGGATCAGCATCGTCTGGTGCTTGTGCTGGTGGCTCTAACAGGAACACAGTGCTGCCAGACACTGCAAGGCAATAGGTAAACCAAAGTCAGACAGTCCAAATTGATTCAATATGAATGTGGTTGTATCCCATGTAGAGATGGAAGGACATACCTTGAATGAAGCGGGTGGCATCTTGGGAGGAACCTATGCTCGTCTCTTTCCCCCCAGGGATCCCCTCTAAGACGGGCCTGCCTTTATTTAGCTCCAAGGCCATGTCCTCTGCTGGGGTAAGGTCAGCCTTTGGTGACCCACCACCCGTGCCTTGTCTGTGGGTATTCTTTTTCACTGCTAAAACAGTACAGACAATGTGTGAGCAGGCACCTTCTGGGTACAATATATGCTTGTGCTTTGTTAAATATTAGTCAGGGACCATACCATTCTGCAGAATGTTCTTGTATTTGATTTTGACCTGCTGCCATGTCCGTTTTGGCCCGTTCATGTTTAATCTACACACACACACACACACACACACACACTTAATGGAGTCACACTGCAAAAAATTACTTGGTATTTTTGTCTTGCTTTCAGTAAAAATATCAAAACTTTTATCATAGCTTTATACAGTGTGATGGAGTTACTTTACACAATTTCACTCATATCTGCAGTGCATTTCAATAAAAAAAATTAACCGTTTCATAATTACAGTACAACTGCATTTTTGGAGATGTGAATTAAATATTTGAATTGTAATTGTGATGTTTCAGCGGAGCGGTGAGTGTGTAATTGTGCACTACTTACGCATTCAGGCGGTCTGCAATACTTTGCCACGCTTTTTCTCTTTGCTTTATCACTGTGGCGGTGTTGCCTTTCTTCTTAATTATATCTTTTACCTCCTCGTATGCCTCCATGAGGATTTGTGCTTCCGACGGGGAAAAGTACGCGGCTCTAGTTGCCATGGTAAATCAGTTAATCTGTGATCTGTGGCGGGGTCTATTTGAGTGAGCCGTGAGCGCGCACCTATCCAGGATTGGTTTCACCTGGCTTAATGAATCCGTGTCTGCTCATCCTGGCTTGGTCTTTGTGCAACCAATTAAGCCTGGACGCACATGTTTTGGCTTCATTGAGCTCAGCTGAGTCATTTATCCCGGATGTCTTAATTCTACTTTTGTGCAACAGGCCCCAGTTCTGTCTGGTGCAAACACAAAACAACTACCCACAAAACAGTTCTGTCTGGTGCAAACACAAAACAACTACCCACAAAACAGTTCTGTCTGGTGCAAACACAAAACAACTACCCACAAAACAGTTCTGTCTGGTGCAAACACAAAACAACTACCCACAAAACAGTTCTGTCTGGTGCACACAACACAACACAACACAACACAACACAACACAACACAACACAACACAACACAACACAACACAACACAACACAACACAACACAACACAACACAACACAACACAACACAACACAACACAACACAACACAACACAACACAACACAACACAACCCAGTTATGTCTGGTGCGAACACAAAACAGAAAACAACAACCCACAAAACACAGGTGGGAAAAAGCTGCCTAAGTATGATTCTCAATCAGAGACAACGATAGACAGCTGCCTCTGATTGAGAACCACACCCGGCCAAACACAAAGAAATAGAAAACATAGAAATAAAGAAACTAGACTGCCCACCCTAGTCACACACATCTATGGTCAGGGCGTGACACTGGCAAACTCACTTAACACAAATGCTTTGTTTGTCATTTATGACTGAGTGTTGGAGTGTGCCCGTGGCTTTCCGTAAATAAATAAAAAACAAGAAATTGGTGCTTAGTCTGGTTTGCTTAATATAAGGAATTTGAAATGATTTATACTTTTACTTTTGATACTTAAGTATGTTTTAAACCAAATACTTAAAGACTATTACTCAAGTAGTATTTTACTGGGTGACTTCTACTCTTTCTTGAGTCATTTTTTATTAAGGTATCTTTTCCTTTCACTCCAGTATGACAGATGGATGCTCTTTCCATCACTGCATATTGAGACACATTTTCCCTCAGATTACACAGACCTCCAAATCATTTGAAAACAAATCCAATTTTGATAAACTCCCATATCTACTGGGTGAAATACCACAGTGTGCCACCAGCAGCAAGGTTTGTGACCTGTTGCCACAAGAAAAGGGCAACCAATGAAAAACAAAAAACATTGTTAAAACAACTCAAATGTATGTTTATTTATCTTCCCTTTTGTACTTGAACTATTTGCACACAATTTGACATTTGAAAAGTCTTTATTCTTTTGGAAGTTTTGTGAGTGTAATGTTTACTGTTCATTATTTATAGTTTATTTCACTTTTGTTTATTATCTATTTCACTTACTTTGACAATGTAAACATATGTTTCCCATGCCGATAAAGCCTCTTAAATTAAATTGAATTGCGAGGGAGGGAAGGGAGAGGGAGAGATGGAAAGAGCGAGGGAGGGTCGGCGGGAGTGAGGGTCAGGCCCGGGTTGGCTGTCAGGAGACTGGGAGCCAGGGAGGGAAGGTCGAGGGGAGGGAAAGATGGAGAGAGGAGGAGGGAAGGGGGAGGGGAGGGAAAGATGGAGAGATAAGGAGAGAGGGAGGTAGGGTCAGAGGGATGGAGGGTCAAGACTGCTTTGGCTGTCAGAAGATTGGAACAAACCAGAATGGAGGGAGGGTAGAGGGAGAGAGGGGGGGTTGTTGGGTAGGGGGACAGGGGTCAAGGCTGGGTTAGTTGTCAGGAGACTAAAGCAGATTAAGAGGAAACTGTGTGGACTTCAGTAATGCCATTGTGGTCACAGCCCCCATCCTCCCTAGACTCCTATGCTGTACACAGTACATGTATCAAAATATAACATCTGGCTTTATGCGACTACTGCTGGAGGTAAGGACAGGCATTGATAGCATGGTATGTAATGGGCACGAGATATGTGACATCAAATATATAATACAAATACTGAGCTACAGTATATTGAATGCAAAAGAAAATGTAAATTATGTTATACTAATTTTATACTACAATTGCTTTTAAGTAATAAAATAATAAAACACATTTTTCAAAAGATAGGGGCAAAATGATTGGCAGTGCTGTTTTCAATGCTGGAGCACCCTCCCCTTATGAGGATAACGCCACTGAGCCTTTTTCTAAAATGTTTTATGAGATTGGAGAACATGTTGGGAATGATGGAAAAAAAGGAATGAAATTTTGATTCCACAATCACTCACTTAGCATATCAAAGGGCTTTGCTACGGTGTTCCCTCAGTGAACCCAACGTTAATAGACAAACAGCAAGTCATTCATTTAGGAAGGTAATCTCTCTCTCTCTCTCTCTCTCCTCTCTCTTTCCTCTCTCTCTCTCCTCTCTCTTTCTCTCTCTCTCTCTCTCCTCTCTCTCTCCCTCTCTCCCCTCTCTCGCTCTCTCTCTCTCTCCCTCTCTCTCCTCTCTCGCTCTCTCTCTCCTCTCTCTCTCTCTCTCTCTCTCTCTCTCTCTCTCTCCTCTCGCTCTCTCTCTCCTCTCTCTCCTCTCTCTCTCTCTCTCTCACCTCTCTCCCCCCCCCCTCTCTCTCTCTCTCTCTCTCTCTCTCTCTCTCTCCTCTCTCTCTCTCTCTCTCTCTCTCTCTCTCTCTCTCTCTCTCTCCTCTCTCTCTCTCTCTCTCTCTCTCTCTCTCTCTCTCTCTCTCTCTCTCTCTCTCTCTCTCTCTTCTCTCTCTTCTCTCTCTCTCCTCTCTCTCTCTCTCTCTCTCTCTCGCTCTTCTCTCTTCTCTCTCTCTCTCTCTCTCTCTCTCTCTCTCTCTCTCTCTCTCTCTCTCTCTCCTCTCTCTCGCTCTTCTCTCTTCTCTCTTCTCTCTCTCTCTCTCTCTCTCTCTCTCTCTCTCTCTCTCGCTCTTCTCTCTTCTCTCTCTCTCTCTCGCTCTCCTCTCTCTCGCTCTTCTCTCTCTCTCTCTCTCTCTCTCTCTCTCTCTCTCTCTCTCTCTCTCTCTCTCTCTCTCTCTCTCTCTCTTCTCTCTCTCCTCTCTCTCTCTCTCTCTCTCGCTCTTCTCTCTTCTCTCTCTCTCTCTCTCTCTCTCTCTCTCTCTCTCTCTCTCTCTCTCTCTCTCTCTCTCCTCTCTCTCGCTCTTCTCTCTTCTCTCTTCTCTCTCTCTCTCTCTCTCTCTCTCTCTCTCTCTCTCTCTCTCTCTCTCTCTCTGCAGCGCTTGCTTTTTCAGTGCTCATTTTTCCCTGTGTGTCGGGTCAGCCTAAGTGTTTGAGAGAAAACAAAGATTGAAGGGGTCGGTTGTTGCCATCAACCTTGAGCCAAACTCTCTCTCTCTCTCTCTCTATGATGCACGCACGCACACACACACACAAACAAACACCTTACACCCCCCACGCCCCCCACACACATCCGTCTTGCTCTGCTTGACTCAACTCCAAAGTAATTTACGGTTGGGATGGAGGGCCACCTCTGAAACAGCATGTGTCTTTGGAGGGGAAGAAAACAGCTCACAGTGACCCCAGCGGCTGTTGTCTGAGGTCTCTGTCGGCTGGGAGAGGAACAAAGCAAATGATTTCTACTCATTATTTACAATGTTTTTGTGGTGGTTTTCTATGGAGTGATTTCAGTGCCAACAGACACTGTATTTGAATTCAATTTTAGTATTAAGATGTTGCATTTTAATGTAATACTTTTGAATTTGTAATGCACAAATGTAATAATTGAATTAATAAATTGAACTTTTATTTCATGATTTGAAACTGAATTGAATGAATATTGTCAGAGAGAAGATTGAGCTTTTTTTATGACTAATATCATGCAATTCTATTCATTCTGCCATAGCGTGGAGAGAAATGTTTGCGGTTTTGACCTTGATATCTGAGTGAGAGTGACTAATAAAGTCAATGCCCCCCCCCCCCCCCCCCCCCCTCCCCGGTCAGTAAATTGACCATGATTACTACAAATTTAGAAAGCTGGCTAGACTAACTTAGCAATCAAAAAATGTTTAGCTGACATGGACTATTTGAGCGATTGTCAGCGACCAACATAACGTGAAAAACTGCTGATGAACAACCAAAATCTGAAATTGGAGATTTCTGCTCTAGAACATGAACATAGAACAACTTGTGTTCCCCTTTCCGATGCTCACATGCTGCGCAAGGACACATTAGAAGGGAGTGTGACAAAAAAAACACTATTTGACTCCCATAAGAATTTAGTTGAATAGCCCTGTCATAGCCCTTCTACACTATGAAATCCTGCTCATGTGACTAAATGGGTTCGAACCAGGTCTTCTGCATGTCACAAGACTGTGTTTTCTTATTTATAATATTATTTTTTCGGTGGGTGGGGGGGGGGGTGGGGGGGGGGGGGGGTATATTAGTCTTAATATTTCAGATAGATTCTAGGTTCTATCAATGTAATTGTTTGCATCAGTTTGACAACTTCATACACAGACAATGAATGCAATTAAAAAAATTTTTGTCATTCTTATTTTTATAATAAAACACTTATGCTTCTACTTCCACCTTATACATACTATATATACCTCTTACAGACACAGTATATTTCCATAGTTATCTTTTGTTTGTTTTTGGTCCCAGCCTTTAGCTCCCCTCAACCCCTCCCATCTATCTCTGAAGAACATCCAGACCCAGCCTTTAGCTCCCTTCAACCCCTCCCATCTATCTCTGAAGACCATCCAGTCCCAGCCTTTAGCTACCCTCAACCCCTCCCATCTATCTCTGAAGACCATCCAGTCCCAGCCTTTAGCTCCCTTCAACCCCTCCCATCTATCTCTGAAGACCATCCAGTCCCAGCCTTCAGCTCCCCTCAACCCCTCCCATCTATCTCTGAAGACCATCCAGTCCCAGCCTTTAGCTCCCCTCAACCCCTCCCATCTATCTCTGAAGACCATCCAGTCCCAGACTTCAGCTCCCCTCAACCCCTCCCATCTATCTCTGAAGACCGTACAGTCCCAGCCTTCAACTCCCCTCAACCCCTCCCATCTATCTCTGAAGACCATCCAGTCCTAGCCTTCAGCTCCCCTCAACCCCCCCCATCTATCTCTGAAGACCATCCAGTCCCAGCCTTTAGCTCCCCTCAACCCCTCCCATCTATCTCTGAAGACCATCCAGTCCCAGCCTTTAGCTCCGTTCAACCCCTCCCATCTATCTCTGAAGAACATCCAGTCCCAGCCTTCAGCTCCCCTCAACCCCTCCCATCTATCTCTGAAGAACATCCAGTCCCAGTCTTCAGCTCCCCTCAACCCCTCCCATCTATCTCTGAAGACCATCCAGTCCCACCCTTCAGCTCCCCTCAACCCCTCCCATCTATCTCTGAAGACCATCCAGTCCTAGCCTTCAGCTCCCCTCAACCCCCCCCCCATCTATCTCTGAAGACCATCCAGTCCCAGCCTTTAGCTCCCCTCAACCCCTCCCATCTATCTCTGAAGACCATCCAGTCCCAGCCTTTAGCTCCGTTCAACCCCTCCCATCTATCTCTGAAGACCATCCAGTCCCAGCCTTTAGCTCCCTTCAACCCCTCCCATCTATCTCTGAAGACCACCCAGTCCCATTCTTCAGCTACCCTCAACCCCTCCCATCTATCTCTGAAGACCGTACAGTCCCAGCCTTCAGCTCCCCTCAACCCATCCCATCTATCTCTGAAGACCATCCAGTCCCACCCTTCAGCTACCCTCAACCCCTCCCATCTATCTCTGAAGACCATCCAGTCACAGCCTTTAGCTCCCCTCAACCCCTCCCATTTATCTCTGAAGACCATCCAGGTCCAGCCTTTAGCTCCCCTCAACCCCTCCCATCTATCTCTGAAGACTATCCCGTTTTTATTTCTATTTGCCATATATTTTTCTACTGTGGTGTGATGTTTTACAAACGTTCTGCACCTTTCTATTCTCATAGTTTCTACAGATTGTAAATGAAAGATAAACATTTTTGGGAAGAACATTATTATATTATTGATCGATTGACTGTGACTTCTCAGATCACCCAGAAGTGCTATCTGCAGTTAGCTCCAGGTAAATGTTGCAATTCTTCAGTCATTCCAGGACCTGTGACCAAAAACAATGGACAGTACCAAAATAAATGATCTAATGATTCTGTCTCTTCGTAGCAACATTTTTGGTTTTGAATCCGGCATCGTTTTGTGCATCAGTTCATAAACCATGTGCCATGGAATCGGTACATCGAAAATCTCTTCCCAAATATTTTGCAACCTATAGGGAACAGCTGTCATTTTTTTGGTCCTTAAATGAAACTGGTATACATTTTTATTTATCACAATTTTTTTTAACCAATTTTGGTCTTTAACCAATTTTGGTCTTTAACCATTTATGTTCTTTAATGCAGGGCCAACAAACAAGTTCCTTACTTTCTTCCCCTTCCACTTGCCTCTTCCATTTTTGTGGTAATGCTGCAATCAGTTGCTTGTAATTTTGGTTAGAGCAGACATTTCCATATGTCTGTGTTAGCTGCATGTGTGGCATAACTCCACCAGTCCTATTTATTATATAATTTACAAAGATAATATATATATTATTTTTCTTCCAAAATAATGTTTTCTTTTATCATTTAGTTTATTTAAGTTTAACCACAATATATAACAATAATAACAATATTTTGGAGATTGTTTCATTTTCAGGCAATTGAAAGTGATAGTTTGTGATCTGAATAAAGGGAAAAAAGGCCATTGTTGAACACGGGGTGAGCCATTCTTACTAATCAGTTTGGATTTGGGCTCCCGAGTGACGCAGCGGTCGAAGGCACTGCATCTCTGTGCTAGAGGCATCACTACAGACCCTGGTTTGATCCCAGACTCTATCACAACCGGCTGTGATCGGGAGTCCCGTAGGGCGGCACAAAATTGGCCCAGCATCGTTTGGGCTCGGGGAGGCTCTGTCCGGGTAGGCCGTCATTGTAAAATAAGAATTTGTTCTTAACTGAGAAATCTAGTTTCTGTTAGACACTGAAATCACTCTATAGTTTGGTCCTTCCTCAAAAACTTCCCTCCAGAATTACAGAATTTCACAACCATAAACTCCAACATGGAAATGATTTAGCCTGGACAAATTAGCATACTTGTTTGGTCCTGGTGGCTTAGTTAGTAAGAGCATCGTGATAGCATGCAGAGTAGTGGGTTTGATTACCACTGAGGCCACATATATGTACAATGTGTACACACATGACTAAGTTGCTTTGGATAAAAGTGTCTGCTAATTGGCATTTTCTTTGTTTTGTTTTAGTAGGACCCCCGACAAGATGATCGCTTACCACAGACGGGCAAACTTGTGCCTTTACTAGAAATGTGGATCCCATTGAGCAGTTTCTCTCTTTCATCTCTCCATCTATCCATCTCTCCATCCATCCCTCCATCTATCTTTCCCTCCATCTATCTATCCTTCCAGCTGAGCAGAATCACCAACAGAAACTCTTCTAGAAGGGAGGGAAGCTTTGGGTGTGAAAAGGCTCAGCTTTGTGTGTGTTTGCCTGAACTCTCCTCATACCCCTCTACTGTAGCCAAATAGGCAACGGTGAAACAACCCCCGCTGTTCTCTCCACTGTTCTGCTCCTGACAGTTCCAAGAACTGCTCTAAAACTGGTCACATGCTAGGAACATTCAACCTACATTCCTACATTCCTAAAATTGCACGCATGGACTCTACTCAATCTACCCCACCACAAGTCCCCTTGCGTGATCCCCAAAGCCATCTCACTGCTCCTAGTGACAGAATTAGGACAGCCACTGCATAGTGGGGAATTAAAGATGAAAAGGAGAAGTAGACAGAGGAATAAGTAAAGAAATGTATTACACACAAAAGGAATGAGTAAAACCAGATGACAGGAGAAGATGCTTCTTACTAGGCTCCTGGGGGGGAGTAGTTTTAACCTGTGTTCTTTCTCTGTCTGTCTGTCTGTCTGTCTGTCTGTCTCTGTCTGTCTGTCTGTCTGTCTGTCTGTCTGTCTGTCTGTCTGTCTGTCTGTCTGTCTGTCTGTCTGTCTGTCTCTGTGTCTCTCTCTCTGTCTCTGTCTCTCTGTGTCTCTCTGTCTCTGTGTCTCTGTGTCTCTCTGTGTCTCTCTGTCTCTGTGTCTCTGTGTCTCTCTGTCTCTCTCTGTCTCTGTGTCTCTCTGTGTCTCTCTGTCTCTCTGTCTCTCTGTCTCTGTGTCTCTCTGTCTCTGTGTCTCTGTGTCTCTCTGTGTCTCTCTGTCTCTCTGTCTCTGTCTCTCTGTGTCTATGTGTCTCTCTGTCGCTCTGTCTCTCTGTCTCTCTCTCTCAATTCAATTCAATTAAATTCAAGGGCTTTATTGGCATGGGAAACATGTGTTAACATTGCCAAAGCAAGTGAGGTAGATAATATATAAAGTGAGTATATAAAGTGAAATAAACAATAAAAATGAACAGTAAACATTACACATACAGAAGTTTCAAAACAATAAAGACATTACAAATGTCATATTATATTACAGTGTTTTAACAATGTACAAATGGTAAAGGACACAAGATAAAATAAATAAGCATAAATATGGGTTGTATTTACAATGGTGTGTGTTCTTCACTGGTTGCCCTTTTCTCGTGGCAACAGGTCACAAATCTTGCTGCTGTGATGGCACACTGGAATTTCACCCAGTAGATATGGGAGTTTTTCTTCTTATTATTATTATTACAACATATTATGTATATATACAGTGTTGCAACGATGTACAAATAGTTAAGGTTACACAAGGGAAAATAAATAAGCATAAATATGGGTTGTATTTACAATGGTGTTTGTTCACCCAGTTGATATGGGAGTTTATCAAAATTGGGTTTGTTTTCGAATTCTTTGTGGATCTGTGTAATCTGAGGGAAATATGTCTCTCTAATATGGTCATACATTGGGCAGGAGGTTAGGAAGTGCAGCTCAGTTTCCACCTCATTTTGTGGGCAGTGAGCACATAGCCTGTCTTCTCTTGAGAGCCATGTCTGCCTACGGCGGCCTTTCTCAATAGCAAGGCTATGCTCACTGAGTCTGTACATAGTCAAAGCTTTCCTTAAGTTTGAGTCAGTCACAATGGTCAGGTATTCTGCCGCTGTGTACTCTCTGTGTAGGGCCAAATAGCATTCTAGTTTGCTCTGTTTTTTTGTTAATTCTTTCCAATGTGTCAAGTAATTATCTTTTTGTTTTCTCATGATTTGGTTGGGTCTAATTGTGCTGCTGTCCTGGGGCTCTGTAGGGTGTGTTTGTGTTTGTGAACAGAGCCCCAGGACCAGCTTGCTTAGGGGACTCTTCTCCAGGTTCATCTCTCTGTAGGTGATGGCTTTGTTGTGGAAGGTTTGGGAATCGCTTCCTTTTAAGTGGTTATAGAATTTAACGGCTCTTTTCTGGATTTTGATAATTCGGCCTAATCGGCCTAATTCTGCTCTGCATGCATTATTTGGTGTTCTACGTTGTACACAGAGGATATTTTTGCAGAATTCTGTGTGCAGAGTCTCAATTTGGTGTTTGTCCCATTTTGTGAAGTCTTGGTTGGTGAGCGGACCCCAGACCTCACAACCATAAAGGGCAATGGGCTCTATGACTGATTCAAGTATTTTTAGCCAAATCCTAATTGGCATGTTGAAATATATGTTCCTTTTGATGGCATAGCATGCCCTTCTTGCCTTGTCTCTCAGATCGTTCACAGCTTTGTGGAAGTTACCTGTGACGCTGATGTTTAGGCGAAGGTATGTATAGTTTTTTGTGTGCTCTAGGGCAACAGTGTCTAGATGGAATTTGTATTTGTGGTCCTGGTGACTGGACCTTTTTTGGAACACCATTATTTTGGTCTTACTGAGATTTACTGTTAGGGCCCAGGTCTGACAGAATCTGTGCATAAGATCTAGGTGCTGCTGTAGGCCCTCCTTGGTTGGTAACAGAAGCACCAGATCATCAGCAAACAGCAGACATTTGACTTCGGATTCTAGTAGGGTGAGGCCGGGTGCTGCAGACTTTTCTAGTGACCGCGCCAATTTGTTGATATATATGTTGAAGAGGGTGGGGCTTAAGCTGCATCCCTGTCTCACCCCACGACCCTGTGTGAAGAAATGTGTGTGTTTTTTTTGCCAATTTTAACCGCACACGTGTTATTTGTGTACATGGATTTTTTTATGTTGTATGTTTTACCCCCAACACCACTTTCCATCAGTTTGTATAGCAGACCCTCATGCCAAATTGAGTCAAAGGCTTTTTTGAAATCAACAAAGCATGAGAAGACTTTGCCTTTGTTTTGGTTTGTTTGGTTGTCAATTAGGGTGCGCAGGGTGAATACATGGTCTGTTGTACGGTAATTTGGTAAAAAGCCAATTTGACATTTGCTCAGTACATTGTTTTCATTGAGGAAATGTACGAGTCTGCTGTTAATGATTGTGCAGAGGATTTTCCCAAGGTTACTGTTGACGAATATTCCACGGTAGTTATTGGGGTCAAATTTGTCTCCACTTTTGTGGATTGGGCTGATCAGTCCTTGGTTCCTCTCTCTCTCTGTCTCTCTGTCTCTGTCTCTCTGTATCTGTCTCTCTGTCTCTCTCTCTCTCTGTGTCTCTCTCTCTCTGTCTCTCTGTCTGTCTGTCTCTCTGTCTCTGTCTCTCTCTCTCTCTTTCTCTCTTTGTCTCTCTGTCTCTGTCTCTCTGTCTCTCTCTCTCTCTCT
>NC_048568.1:35135000-35147500 GCF_013265735.2 Oncorhynchus mykiss
TTATTGTCCCTGTGCCCCTGTAAATGTCAGCCACACACTCCACTGACCCCACTGGCGATGGGAAAAGGTAGAGAGGGACAGGTACAGGGGGACAAGTAGAGGGGACAGGTAGTGGGAACAGGTAGAGGGGACAGGTAGAGGGGACAAGTAGAGGAGACAGGGAGAGGGAACAGGTAGAGGGGACAGGTAGAGGGGACAAGTAGAGGGGACAGGTAGAGGGAACAGGTAGAGGGGGCAGGTTGAGGGAACAGGTAGAGGGGACAGGTAGAGGGAACAGGTATTGTGGACAGGTAGATGGAAAAGGGTAGAGGGTACAGGTAGAGGGGACAGGTAGAGGGAACAGGTAGAGGGAACAGGTAGAGGGGACAGGTAGAGGGGACAAGTAGTGGAGGCCAGGTAGAGGGGACAGTGTCGTGGAAATTTCCTTAATTACCAAATGATGAGAGAGCAAATCACACACGAGTCAGAGTTATGCTTAATCTTCACCTTTAATAATAATTAAGCTTTTGCAATAGCATTTTGACTTTCAACAGTTCAGTATCTCTAATGAAAAGTTGAGAGTGCCCAACATAATGGCAAATGGGTTCCTTTATAGCAAAGATCCAACCCCCTCTCAAGACGACATGACAAAACACAGGTCTTAGGAACTTACACAAAGAAAAGACTTTACTTCAGAGGAGTATCCCCAAAGAAGACAGAGTTGGCTATAAACTATCGTTCAGTTTGGTCTCCTAAACAAAGCTCTTATCTCGTCCTTGGTACAAAATGGTACCAAGACATTACCTGCACCCTATGATATATATCAAATTGTCATTTAGATAGAACCAATTCTAAATACAACCAATCCTGGACAAACTCACGGAGAGGAGAGTGGGGCTATAGGTCAAAAGATATGTTTACACATGATGACCCCTTGACCTCTCCCCTCTCTGTGGCCCATGCAACTTAGTCTTGACATAGAACAGATAACTGCCAATGGCCACCACTATAGTACAACAAAATACATTCTTATGAGAAATAACTCTTAAGCATATCATGAAAATAAAACATCTTATCTATGTTACCCAACTAATTCTGATCATTCCCTAACAACAGGTAGAGGGAACAGGTAGAGGGGACAGGTAGAGGGGACAAGTAGAGGGGACAGGTAGAGGGAACAGGTAGAGGGGACAGGTAGAGGGAACAGGTAGAGGGGACAGGTAGAGGGGACAAGTAAAGGGGACAGGTAGAGGGAACAGGTAGAGGGGACAGGTAGAGGGAACAGGTAGAGGGGACAGGTAGAGGGGACAAGTAACGGGGACAGGTAGAGGGAACAGGTAGAGGGGACAGGTAGAGGGAACAGGTAGAGGGGACAGGTAGAGGGGACAGGTAGAGAAAACAGGTAGAGGGAATAGGTAGAGGGGACAGGTAGAGGGAACAGGTAGAGGGGACAGGTAGAGGGGACAAGTAATGGGGACAGGTAGAGGGAACAGGTAGAGGGGACAGGTAGAGGGAACAGGTAGAGGGGACAGGTAGAGGGGACAGGTAGAGAAAACAGGTAGAGGGAACAGGTAGAGGGGACAGGTAGAGGGAACAGGTAGAGGGAACAGGTAGAGGGGACAGGTAGAGGGGACAAGTAGTGGAGGCCAGGTAGAGGGGACAGGTAGAGGGAACAGGTAGAGGGAACAGGTAGAGGGAACAGGTAGATGGATCAGGTAGAGGGCAACAGGTAGAGGGGGACAGGTAGAGGGCAAAGGTAGAGTAGGAAAGGTAGAGGGAACAGGTAGAGGGGACATGTAGAGGGAACAGGTAGAGGGGGACATGTAGAGGGGACAGGTATAGTGGGAAATGTAGAGGGAACAGGTAGAGGGGGACAGGTAGAGGGCAAAGGTAGAGTAGGAAAGGTAGAGGGAACAGGTAGAGGGGACAGGTAGAGGGAGCAGGTAGAGGGAACCAGGTAGAGGGAACAGGTAGAGGGGACAGGTAGAGGGAACAGGTAGAGGGGGACAGGTAGAGGGGACAGGTAGAGTGGGAAAGGTAGAGGGAACAGGTAGAGGGGGACAGGTAGAGGGGAAAGGTAGAGGGAACAGGTAGAGGGAACAGGTAGAGGGGACAGGTAGAGGGAACAGGTAGAGGGATCAGGTAGAGGGAACAGGTTGAGGGGACAGGTAGATGGATCAGGTAGAGGGATCAGGTAGAGGGGAACAGGTAGAGGGAACAGGTAGAGGGAACAGGTAGCGGGATCAGGTAGAGGGGGACAGGTAGATGGATCAGGTAGAGGGATCAGGTAGAGGGGGACTGTTAGAGGGAACAGGTAGAGGGGGCAGGTAGAGGGAACAGGTAGAGAGGGAACAGGTAGAGGGAACAGGTTGAGGGGACAGGTAGAGGGAACAGGTAGAGGGGACAGGTAGAGGGGACAGGTAGAGGGAACAGGTAGAGGGATCAGGTAGAGGGAACAGGTAGAGGGAGCAGGTAGAGGGGGACTGTTAGAGGGAACAGGTGGAGGGGGCAGGTAGAGGGAACAGGTAGAGGGAACAGGTACACACCACAAATGGAGACCATGCTCAGCAGAAAGAGAAGGTAGATGAAGAGGAGAGGAGAACAAGAAGAAAAGAGAGAGAAGACAAATAGTTGTTCTGATAACCCCCCTCCCAAAAGCCAGAGATTGTGCTCCTCATTGACTCAAATGGCAAATACATTCAAGAGGATAAACTTTTCCCCAAACACAAAGTGGATAAACTCTGGTGCCCAAACACTAGGCATGTCCTGGAGCTTTTGTCAGAGGACAAACACTAGGCACGCCTTGGAGCTGTTTTCAGAGGACAGACTAGGGTTCCCCAGCCATATCATAATTCACACGGGCACAAAGGGTGGCCACAGCACTCAAGGGAGTGATTGAAAAAGCTTCTTCCACTTTCCCTCAACACACAAGTGGTTGTCTCCACTCTGCTACTACAAAATTACTTTCAACCTGCAGTGGGTGAATGCAAGCATTTCCCGGGACTGAGCCCCAAAACCTAACGTCTACCTGGCCCACACTCCACCCTGAACTTGAACAACCTTTACGACTAAGTCCACCAATACAAGGCAGCAATTCCAACTTTTGTCAGGACCCTGAAGGACGTCACCCGAAACCGCATACCCAGCACCTCACACAGAGCATCGGACATCACCCGAAACCGCCCACCCAGCACCTCACACAGAGCATCGGACGTCACCCGAAACCGCATACCCAGCACCTCACACAGAGCATCGGACATCACCCGAAACCGCCCACCCAGCACCTCACACAGAGCATCGGACATCACCCGAAACCGCATACCCAGCACCTCACACAGAGCATCGGACATCGGAAGGGCCTTGAAAACGGAACATGAAAAGGAACATGACGTTTGACAAACTTGAATCAGTTAAAGAACCCATTGCTCTTTATGGTTGTGAGGTCGGTGGGCCACTCACCAACCAAAAAATTTTGGGACAACAAAATGGGACAACCACCTAAAAGGAAGTGATTCTCAAACCTTCCATTACAAAGCCATCACCTACAGAGAGATGAACCTGGAGAAGAGTCCCCTAAGTAAGCTGGTCCTGGGGCTCTGTTCAAAAACACAAACACACCCACAAAGCCCCAGGACAGCAGCACAATTAGACCCAAGCAAATCATGAGAAAATAAAAAGATAATTACAAAAAGATAATTGACAAAAACAACAGAGCAAACTAGAATACTATTTGGCGGTTAAAACTTCATAGAGATAGGGCTGACTTCTGCCCCCTTTGGAGGAATTGGGTACCCATAGTAAACTGAAAAAAAAATCTGTCAAAAATTGCTAATATATGCATATAATAATTATTATTGGATAGAAAAAACTCTAAAGCTTCTAAAACCGTTGGAATTATGTCTGTAAGTATAGCAGAACTCACAGGGGAGGCATTCTTCCAAACTAGTTTTTGTGGTCATGAAAGTTGGAGCAACTTTTGACGTCATCGCCCCCACCCTTCCCAACCAGTTATGGATCTGGGGAGATTTTCTATGTCTTCCACTAGATGTCCTCATTCAGTAGAGCTTTTAATCGTTCAAATCCCGCAAGAATTGGCCCTATGGGAGTGAAATTAGTGTGTGCCAGGAGAAAATACCTTGTGCGTTGGGGCGCGAATTGGTCCCGGCCATTCCTTTGTTCCAGCACTCCTGGGAAGAGCAAACGATGACCGGTTGAATTGAAATTTGCTTTGTGTGTTTAAAACATCATAAAGCTTGCTTCTGCACTTAGTTTGACCTGTTTAGTCGACATATAATATGTAATTTTGAAGTTTTGATGCGCAACTTTTCCGGACCAGAGGACATTTTGGGTGCATTTCAGCTGATGTTATTAGCAGTAGCTAATACAAAGACGCAAGACTTGAAACCAAACGATGTATTGGGTAAGTATGAAACCTTCCAGAACATTCTGAACGAAGACCATCGAAGGTAAGGGAATATATATGCTGAAATCTGTGTTTCTGTTGACTCCAACATTACGGAGAAATATAGCTTATATCTGAGCGCCGTCTCAGAATATTGAATAGTGTGCGATTTCTGTAACGTTAAAAATAAATGTAACAAAGCGATTGCATAAAGAAGCAGTGTATCTTTCTAACTATATGTAGAACATGTATATTTAGTCAAAGTTTATGATGTCTATTTACGTTATCTTGCCGCGCTACCTAGATTTCCTGCGGACAATTTTGAGTATTTTCTGAACATGAATTCAATGTAAATGGACATTTATGGATATCAATGGCATATTATTGAAAAAAAAAATGTACTGTGTAACATGTCCTATTACTGTCATCTGATGAAGATTTTCAAAAGGTTAGTGAATGATTTATTTTTTAATCCTGCGTTTGTTGATTGCATGTTTTGGCTATTCAAATGAGCTGTGTCTGGTGGTGGTTTGACATATATATATGTGCTATGTTTTCGCCGTAAAACATTTTAAAAATCTGACTTGCTGGCTAGATGAACAAGGTGTTTATCTTTCATTTGAGCTATTGGACTTGTTAATGTGTGGAGGTTAAATATTTCTAAGTTGAACGTGGGAGGGTAGGTTCCCAGCTGGGAACCAGGATCTCTATTAACAGAGTGGCAGAATAAGTGACCACAGTGACTGACCCAAAATGAAGGAAAGCTTTGACTATGTACAGGCTCAGTTAGTATTGCCTTTCTATTGATAGAGGCCGCTGTAGGCAGACCTGGCTCTCAAGAGAAGACAGGAATTATGAAAGAGGGAGACAGAACAGACAGCAGAGAGAGAGAGAGAGAGAGAGGGAGACAGAACAGACAGCAGAGAGAGAGAGAGAGAGAGAGAGAGAGAGGGAGAGAGAACAGACAGCAGAGAGAGAGAGAGAGAGAGAGGGAGACAGAACAGACAGCAGAGAGAGAGAGCGAGAGAGAGAGGGAGAGAGAACAGACAGCAGAGAGAGAGAGAGAGAGAGAGAGAGAGGGAGAGAGAGAGAACAGACAGCAGAGAGAGAGAGAGAGAGAGGGAGAGAGAACAGACAGCAGAGAGAGAGAGAGAAGGAGAGAGAACAGACAGCAGAGAGAGAGAAAGAGAGAGGGAGAGAGAACAGACAGCAGGGAGAGAGAGAGAGAGAGAGAGAGGGAGAGAGAACAGACAGCAGAGAGAGAGAGAGAGAGAAGAGACAGCAGAGCGAGAGAAAGAGAGAAGGAGAGAGAACAGACAGCAGAGAGAGAGAGGGAGAGAGAACAGACAGCAGAGAGAGAGAGAGAGAGGGGAGAGAGAACAGACAGCAGAGAGAGAGAAAGAGAGAGGGAGAGAGAACAGACAGCAGAGAGAGAGAGAGAAGGAGAGAGAACAGACAGCAGAGAGAGAGAAAGAGAGAGGGAGAGAGAACAGACAGCAGGGAGAGAGAGAGAGAGAGAGAGAGAGAGAGGGAGAGAGAACAGACAGCAGAGAGAGAGAGAGAGAACAGACAGCAGAGCGAGAGAAAGAGAGAAGGAGAGAGAACCTGCTCCAGCCCAGGTCAACCTACCAGCCTCTCAGTCTGCTCCAGCCCAGGTCAACCTACCAGCCTCCCAGTCTGCTCCAGCCCAGGTCAGAATACCAGCCTCCCAGTCTGCTCCAGCCCAGGTTAACCTACCAGCCTCCCAGTCTGCTCCAGCCCAGGTCAACCTACCAGCCTCCCAGTCTGCTCCAGCCCAGGTCAGAATACCAGCCCCCCAGTCTGCTCCAGCCCAGGTTAACCTACCAGCCTCCCAGTCTGCTCCAGCCCAGGTCAGAATACCAGCCTCCCAGTCTGCTCCACCCAGACAATCACCCACAACTGCAATTCTAATTGATTCAAATGGGAAGTTCTTAGTCCAGGAAAGATTATTCCCTAGACACCAGGTGTATAAGTTCTGGTGTCCTACAACTGAGAGTGCAATGCAGCTACTCAGTCAGACCAGGATTGACACCCCTGACAACATCATCATCCACACTGGCACAAACGACCTTCATGCCAAAGGTGAAAATGTATCTGGGGCAGTGAGAAGAGTGGCAGAACGGGCACAGGCTATGTTCCCAACAACCAATATAGTTGTGTCCACCCTCCTACCAAGAAAAGACTTCCCAGAAAAGTTGATCGACAAAATAAATCAACAGATCACTGTGGACTGTGCCTCACTGCTCAACGTCAGAACGGCTCACCACCCCACTCTGACATGTCAACACTTATATGATAATATACATCTTGATCAGGACAGTATCAGAACCTTTGCCAAGGACCTAAAAGATGCAACACTTGGCAGGGACCCACACACCCATCACCCCAGCAACAAAGGTCCCCCGCCCCACCTTCTGAAACAACAGTACCTCCACCATCCCGAGGAGAAAAGAGCCAGACATGGCTTATTACAGCACAGCTCTACTAGACCAGGCCCAACACAGCACAGCTCTACTAGACCAGGCCCAACACAGCACAGCTCTACTAGACCCGGCCCATCACAACACAGCTCTACTAGACCTGGCCCATCACAACAAAGCTCTACTAGACCTGGCCCATCACAACACAGCTCTACTAGACCTGGCCCATCACAACACAGCTCTACAAGACCTGGCCCATCACAACAAAGCTCTACTAGACCCGGCCCATCACAACACAGCTCTACTAGACCCGGCCCATCACAACACAGCTCTACTAGACCCGGCCCATCACAACACAGCTCTACTAGACCCGGCCCATCACAACACAGCTCTACTAGACCTGTCCCATCACAACACAGCTCTACTAGACCCAGCCCATCACAACACAGCTCTGACCACTACTCCAGGGTCGGTCAGAACACTGCCCTTCAGGGAAGTAGACCACATGATGCAGTCCACACCATGTATCAATTAGATCGTCAGCCTACATATGCTGAGGTAACCTCTGGCAGAAGACCCCTAGAACAATCAGAGATAGGAGAGGTGCGCCAACTACTGCAACTAATATGCAGACTACTGAGCTAGACAGTCCCTTTAATTCACACACGGGCACGCACGCGCACACACACACACACACAAACACACAGGGTTGCAGATTGCACATAACATAAGTACAATGCAATCTTATTCCATTCTTATTCATTTGTTTACAAATATTCCTAAATGTATTGACACCGGTATTATAATAATTATTATATGTAATGGTGTGTGTGTGTGTGTGTGTGTGTGCACGTGTGTGTGTATGTATGTATGTATGTGTGTATATGTGTATGTGCATGTATGTGTGTATATATATATATATATATATATATATATATGTATGTGTATGTGTATATATATGTATATATATATATATGTATGTATGTATGTGTGTGTGTGTGTATGTATGTGTGTGTGTGTGTGTGTATGTATGTATGTATGTATGTATATGTATGTGTATGTATATATGTGTATGTATGTGTATGTATATATGTATGTATATGTGTATATATGTATGTATATATATATGTATATGTGTATGTATGTATATGTATATATACATATTTTTTTTTTTTTGTTTTTTTCGATGTACTTTACTCAAACCAGTGAATATCACTTATTATAAATGAGATCATTAACTATCAGCTCTTGGAATATCCAGGGCCTATACTCTTCACATTTTGGTTATAAAACAACTAATCCAGAATTGATTAAAAACATCAAGGGACAGGACATCATAATCCTACTGGAAACATGGTGTCGTGGAGACATAGATACTCAGTGTCCCTCAGGCTATAGAGAAAGTTTACTACCATCAATCAAACATAAAAATGTTAAACGGGGCCGAGACTCAGGTGGAATCATCATTTGGCATAAGCAGGACTTAGCACTGAATGAAATGAAAAAAGGTACCACTCACATTTGGCTAAAACTTAACAAAGGTACAATCTATTGTGACAATGATGTATACATATGTGCAGCTTATGCTCCTCCTTCAGATTCATCATATTATGATGATCAGTTTTTTGACAATCTCCAGACAGAAATCATTACATTTCAGGCGCAGGGTAAAGTGCTTCTTTGTGGAGATTTCAATGCAAGAACAGGTTCTGAGCCTGACTACACTGATGCGGGAGGTAACCACCACATATTTGGACACCCCTCCTTGTACAGTAGCCCTATTATAAATAATAGAAACAGTCCTGACCAAATACTGAACAAAAATGGAAAAGAGTTAGTACATCTCTGTCGAGCCTTAGGCCTGTACATGCTTAATGGTAGAATCAGAGGGGACTCTTTAGGTCAGTTTACTTACTGCTCAGCTCTTGGGACAAGTGTAGTCGATTATGCCATCACTGACATTGACCCCTCCTCCATTAGTGCATTCACTGTCAGACCACAGACACCATTGTCAGATCACAGTCAGATCAACGTGTTTCTGAAGAAATTAACCGGCAATATTCATTCAAAAAAACAGCCCAATAAACTTTACAACATAAACCAATCGTTCAGATGGGCTCCAAACAGTGCAGAGGCATTCATTGAAACATTGAACTCAAATGAAATGATGAACTCTATACAGTTTTTCAATAACTCACAGTACCAAAACAATAAAGATGGTGTCAATTCAGCTACCCAAAACATCAACTGCATATTCCAAAAAGCAGCATCGAAAGCAAATTTGAGAAAACCAAAGCAATGCAACATCAGAAGCAAAAATCAAAATGTTACTGACAAATGGTTTGATAATGAATGTAAAACAATTAGAAAACACCTAAGACAAATGTCAAACAAAAAACATAAGCAGCAAAACAACCCAGAGCTACGATATGAATACTTTGAAACTCTGAAACAGTATAAACAAACACTGAAATGCAAGAAATTGAATTATACCAACAAGACACTTGATGAAATTGAAAACGCAATTGACCAAAATCAGTTCTGGGACATGTGGAACAATTTAAGCACAACAAAGCCACAAGAATTAGCCATACAAGATGTAGGAATTTGGAAAACTTACTTTGATAATCTATACAAAAACATCCCACAAAAAGACTTAAACCAGAACCAATTAGAAATTAAAGAAAAATTGAACATCCTGGAATCAGTCATTAAAAACAACCAAAATCCATTAGATTACCCAATAACCCAACAAGAACTAAATGAAAAGCTAAAATCTATTAAATCAAAAAAGGCTTGTGGTGTAGACAACATCAGAAATGAAATGCTGAAAAACAGCACACCTGAGTTGCAAAATGCTGTGCTTAAATTGTTCAACATGGTTTTAACTTCTGGCTGCTTCCCTGATGTCTGGAACCAGGGGCTCATCTCCCCTATCCACAAAAGTGGAGACAAATCAGACCCCAATAATTACAGGGGAATTTGCGTCAACAGTAACTTGGGAAAGATTTTCTGTAGCATTTTGAATTCAAGAATTCAAACCTTTCTTCAAGAAAAAAATGTAATAAGTAAATGTCAAATTGGCTTTCTCCCTAACCATCGCACTACTGACCATATATACACCTTACACACACTAATTAATAAACACGTCCACCAAAAAAAAGAGGGCAAAATCTTTGCTTGCTTTATTGACTTTAAAAAAGCATTTGATTCGATTTGGCACGAAGGGCTATTCTACAAAATTCTACAAAGTGGGCTTGGTGGTAAGGTGTATGACTTAATAAAATGTATGTACACAGAAAATAAGTGTGCAATAAAAATCAAAAACCAAAGAACAGAATTTTTTTCACAATGTCGAGGTGTGAGACAAGGCTGCAATTTGAGTCCAAATCTTTTCAACATTTATATCAATGAATTAGCAGACATGTTGGACCAATCTCCAGCCCCAGGACTCACACTATTTGACACAGAGGTGAAATACCTGCTATATGCTGATGACTTGGTACTTCTATCACCAACCAAAGAAGGTCTTCAACAAAACATTAATATTCTGGAGCAATATTGCCATAATTGGGCCCTGGCAGTAAATTTCCAAAAAACTAAAATCATGATTTTCCAAAAAAAACCCAGATGTCAGAAACACAAATGTAAATTCACCCTGAACAACACCTTAATTGAACACACAAAAAATTACACCTACCTTGGTCTGACCATATCTGCATCGGGAAACTTTAATATGGCAGTGAAGGCACTCAAAGAAAAAGCCCGCAGAGCAATGTATGCAATAAAAATGAAATTATTCAAAATCAACATCCCAATTAGAATTTGGACTAAAATATTTGACAGTGTAATCCTACCAATAGCACTTTATGGAAGTGAGGTTTGGGGGCCACTCAATAAACTGGATTTTAAAATGTGGGACAAACATCCAATTGAAGCCCTACATGCAGAATTCTGTCGGAAAATTCTACAAGTCCAGAGAAATACACCAACTAATGCATGTAGGGCAGAATTGGGCCGTTTTCCAGTAATAATGAAAATACAGAAAAGATCATTAAAATTTTGGCTACATCTAAATTCAAGTCCAAATTCGAGTCTGCAATTTAAATCACTTCAAGCCCAAGAGCTGAGCCCAGAAACGAGCCCTCTCAGTCAGATGGTGTTGGACCTCACCAACCAAGCTGACGCCAGCACTGCTTCAAAAGAAAGAATTCCAATAAGCAAAATCATGAACCAATCAAAGGAATCATATTTACAATACTGGAAAAACGAAACAAAATCCCAAAGCCGACTAAATTGCTATCTGACCCTAAACAGAGAATATGAATTGGCTGATTATCTCTACTCTGTCAGAGATACGAAGCAGAGACAGATCCTTACCAAGTACAGGCTGAGTGACCACCGATTGGCAATAGAAACCGGCAGACATAAAAAGACATGGCTACCCAAAGAGGAGCGTGTATGTGGTCACTGCATGACAGGGGAGGTAGAGACAGAGATGCACTTTCTCCTTTACTGTGATAAATATTCCTCACAAAGAGATTCATTATTCACAGAAATGACTACATATATTCCACATTTTTACAAATTGAACCCAGAGGAAAAACTAAGAATACTCATGGGCGAAGGAGCAATGGCTCCTCTTGCAGCCAAATATGTATTTTCCTGCCATAGCCTGAGGGACACTGAATAATAACATCTGCATAGTAAACAGTAACTTACTTATTATTACTATTATTGTTATTACTATAATTATTAATGTTTACTGTAGACTGTTACCATTTTATTGTTATTATTTTTGTATTTAATTTTGTATTATTATTTACTACCATTTTATATTATTATTTGCTATCATTTATAACTTTGTTACAATGTATATTGTATACATTGTTGCTTTGGCAATATTGACACAATGTTTTTCATGCCAATAAAGCAGCTTGAATTTGAATTTGAATTTGAGAGGGAGAGAGAACAGACAGTACAAAGAGAGTGAGAGAGAGAGGGGAGAGGGAGAGAGAACAGACAGCAGAGATAGAGAGAGAGAGAGGGAGACAGAACAGACAGCAGAGAGAGAGAGAGAGAGAGAGAGGGAGACAGAACAGACAGCAGAGAGAGAGCGAGAGAGAGAGGGAGAGAGAACAGACAGCAGAGAGAGAGAGAGGGAGAGAGAGAGAACAGACAGCAGAGAGAGAGAGAGAGAGAGGGAGAGAGAACAGACAGCAGAGAGAGAGAGAGAAGGAGAGAGAACAGACAGCAGAGAGAGAGAAAGAGAGAGGGAGAGAGAACAGACAGCAGGGAGAGAGAGAGAGAGAGAGAGAGAGAGGGAGAGAGAACAGACAGCAGAGAGAGAGAGAGAGAACAGACAGCAGAGCGAGAGAAAGAGAGAAGGAGAGAGAACAGACAGCAGAGAGAGAGAGGGAGAGAGAACAGACAGCAGAGAGAGAGAGAGAGAGAGAGGGGGAGAGAGAACAGACAGCAGAGAGAGAGAAAGAGAGAGGGAGAGAGAACAGACAGCAGAGAGAGAGAGAGAGAGAGGGAGAGAGAACAGACAGCAGAGAGAGAGAGAGAAAGAACAGACAGCAGAGCGAGAGAGAGAGGGGGAGAGAGAACAGACAGCAGAGAGAGAGAAAGAGAGAGGGAGAGAGAACATACAGCAGAGAGAGAGAGAGAAAGAGAGA